>NW_010294963.1:0-35143 GCF_000700745.2 Antrostomus carolinensis
TATAAATATATAAATTTATAAAATTTATAAATATATATAAACTGCTCTATGTTGGACTCTTAAGAGAGTGTCTTGTCAAGTTGTGCCTTGAATAATAATTGTTTAATGGAGTACTATAGGTACCGACTATAACTAACTGTTTCTGGACAGAGTGTGTTTTCAGTTTTCTGAAACTAGTAGCTCTCCTCTCAGAACTCTGTTGGTTGATTGGAAGAGGAAAACACAGTTTCTGGTTCACTTAAGAACACGTTTTACTGAAATTTAGTGCCGTGCACTAAGCCAGTGACTGTCACCAGTGCTGTTGTCTGTTCTTTAAAGCTTATGCAGCAAACATGAGCTACCTAATTGCTTTTTAAATTTAACTTGAACAATTCCTGGGTAGAGTTTCTGAAAGTTAACACAACTGTCAACTTGAAATAATTTTATTTTTTTTTAATAAGAGTTTTTTAATCCACCCTGTCCATGGTTCACTGAGAGAGATGGATCTCTATTCGGATGGCGGAGGAGAAGCCTTTGTTCATGAACCCGACCTGCCTCTGCATGAAACCAGGATCAGTAGTCAGCAGTCATTACCTCGCTAACGAAGTGTAGCTGATGATACTGTGCTGCCCTGCTAGGGTGGCAGCAGTCCCAAGTGCACTAAACCTTCACATCAAAAGTCAAAGCACTCTTGCTTCCACTGCTGGCCTCTGATTTCATAAACCATCGTTTAATTTCCCCAAAGTTAGAGGAGTGATGAACTATCTGTCTCTGCGCTGGAGTTCTCGGACAATACATGTGAGATAAGTGTGAGGGGCTGCAGCAGAAGCCAGGGAACCTTTTGGAAGGCATGATCCTGATTTCATGCAGATGTGTAGGTAATAAGGGCTGAGGGAAGTCAGATACAAATATAGACTTTATAAGCTGCTTTAATTCAACCCAGGCTATTTTTCCATGTGGAAGTGGCTTATGAGGCACGTCTTGGGGCTAGTGCAGCTGCCCAAAGTAGGCATCTCTGCTTCTCTGGATTTGCTGGCTGCTAGTAAAAACCTTTTGAAGCTCTAATTTCAGCTTTGCAAAGCAGTTCTGAAAGGGCAGTGCTATAATTACTTTGATTTATTCTTTTCAAATTCTAGTGGAAAAAAAAAAAATAAGAAAAATCTGGGCTTGCATTCTTCGAGCTCTGAGTGGAGTGAGTGCATTTTTAGTGCACTAATAGGAATGCTGCTTCCCCCTGCCTGGCCTGGTAGTTTTTTCCTTCTTCTCAATTTCTTTTGGTGTTAACAGCTACATTCAAGGAACAAGCATGTGCCAAAGCTGCACTGTGGATAAATTCAAAACTTTCTGCTGTGTCCAGCACTTGATGGGGGAGAAAGATGCTCTTTAAAACAAAACACTTTTTTTTTCCACTCTCCTAAATTGATGCTAAATCCTAAAATGGGAGAAACTTTCTGGATTCTTGTCAAAAGCAGAAATTTTCTCCTAGTCCCTCAGCCTGCAGCATGGCTCCTTAGAAGTGCTAAACAAGTTATTCTGGCTTCTCTGCTGAAACAGCCACTCATCCTGATGGTATCAGCGCTCCTGCTCATGTGAAACTCCTGCAAACATTGTCATGTTTGTACATTTTGGGGTGAAAGGAGGGAAGGGAAGGTGGCTCGCCCTGAGCAGAGGCATTGCTTGTTGTAGAGCCTCTGCTCGTCTGAGAGTCCTGACGCCCTGTGTGTCGCGGGTCTGCCTTTGGGATTAGCTGGTCTCCATGACCAAAGGGAAGCCTTTCTCTCTGCCAGCCAGAAAGCTTCCTCCTGGAGTTCTGTGGGCTCTGGTTAAAAGCTGGTGGCTTTATCAGTATGCGCTGCCTGTCCTGACCTGTCTCCAAGGAGCATTGAGCAGACTTTCCCAGGTAATCATGCTGGGAGATATATGCACAGCTATACCGTTTCCTAGCCAAGATCTCAGGAACACGTAGCTCCCAACTGCTGCCTGCCCCTTGTCCTGAGCTGCTGAACTCTTGGGTTTCAGGGGGAGCTGTGTCATAACCACTGTGGGACCACAGCTGACCAGTAAAGTCTGGAGAAGGTGAATGTGTGGCTGTTGGTGATTGTGGAGGTGTCTTCGCCTCTGCGGCCCCGTGCCCAGGGGAAGGTACCCAGCACTTTCTGGTGCTAGTGCAGATGTCTGTAGAAGCCTCTTGGATGAAATGGGAATTAGTTTAAATCTAGAGGGGATTGCTGCTCTCACTTCTGAATCTCTTTTGCCCAGTTACTTTGTGGTGAACTTAAAGACTCTTCAGAGTAAACTCTTGAGTTCTCACAGGACCAGCTGGTGCATTGCCCCAAGGGTAACAGAGACCAGATCTGCCTATGTCCAGAGTCTCTTTAATGGCATGGAATTAGTGGTCACCTGCCTCTGAACAGCTCAAGACCCCCAATATCCTCAGTTTTATTTATTTTTCTGGTTGTGTCCATTTGCTGTGGTTTTGGAAATTGGCAAACTGTACCACTGTGCTTCTGTTTCCTGTGGCAGTGCCCCGAGTGATCCTTGGCACAGTGTCTTCCCTGAGGGTCTGCTCTCATCTGTGGTTAGTGCTGGGTGTGCTCTTGGGCAGTTGATCTGTGATCTGGCTGGTTTGGAGAGAGTGATATTTCTCAGTTTGTCCTTTCCTTTGGCTTTAGTTTCCCAGCAGCTGGGTAGAAAGCAGTTGGGAATACCCTGGTTGTGGAAATGATCATAACAGCTTGACTGCTCACCTGTGAGGACAAGTCTTGTATTGCACAGAGTCACTGAGGCACAGCAGTACCTGTCAGCTTCAAAAACATCCTACAAACCAAGAGAAATTTGCTGTCAGGTTCCATGGTGCTAACTGGGATTTTAGACCAGCCGGGCAGAGCCAGCTCTGTGCCTGCGGTAGAGTTGATCGTCACGTGCAGCAAGGAAGGGTTCAGCCATCTCAGCCAAAAGGTGAAGGGTGACCAGGGTGGGCCCTGTCTCAATGGCATGAGAACCTCTGCCTTGGCATACAGGAGACACAGACATGCAGATGTGTGAGTTTCACACTGACTGCTCACTGGTGATTGCCCATGAGCGTGTCATTTCCCCCCAGATGAAAGAGGGGGTACTCAGCACTGCATTTCCACTGCAGGGCTGGCAGTGCTCCTCAGCAGCTCCTAGACAAGAGTTGAAGAATTCACAGTTAACTTTCATCAGAGTTTCTGAAAGTTAACACAACTGTCAACTTAAAAGAGTATTTTATTTTTTTAATATGAGTTTTTTTAATCCACCCTGTCCGTGGTTCACCGAGAGAGATGGATCTCTATTCAGATGGCAGAGAAGCCTGCCTTGTGTTAGTACCCTTAGATGTCTTTGGTTTAGGAGACAGGTATGTTTTTTGGAGCAGGCTTCAGAGATGTTCATATTCTTTTTTTGTGTGTGCTCTACAAACACATCCTTTCCTTCTCTGGCAAAAACCTTGGTGTGCACACCATTAGTCTGTTCCTGGGAGGGCCCCCCGGGACTTTTCCAGCTGTAGGTGTCCTGCTGACTAGCAGGAAAGATTGTGCAGTTAAAACATGACAGCAGCGGTTGTTTCCTCAGGGGTAGGAGTCAAACCAGCCCTGTAGCTGGAAGCACTTAAAGCAGCCAGCTCTAAAGACATGAGCAATCCAGGCAGATCAGGAGCTAATGACAAATATGACGTGAGAGGTTTGAATTTTGCAGCCCATTGTTATGATAAAGATCTTCTTCTCTGGACAGAAAAGGTTCTCTTCCGTATCCTAGTAATGTTGGCAAGCTCTGTTTTCTCATAAAGTGAAAACACAATGAAAATAGGTCAGTCCAGCTCTGCAGTCCTTGCCCTTTTTCAGGGCTGTGCTGTTTGTGTTGCTGATGCACAAATGGCTGCACTGGATCTGGTTGGTTTTGTTTTGGTTTTGTTTTTTTAAAATCTCATTTCCTTGTTTGTTTTGCAATGTCTGTGACATTCATCCCACACATCCTACCGCAGTCTTTGAAGCTGAGGTGGACGTGACACTGACACGATTATGTATTCTGTCTGCATGTGGAAGTTTGAATAGTTGGTTGACAAAATGAAATCCGACTGAAACGGGGAGCTCGGCGCATGGCTGTTCTCACTGAAGCTGGCACAGGAGAGACAGAGGCACTCAGATATTCCTTTGGGTATTTAATAGCCTCTGTCTATTCAGGGCCTTTGAAAAGGTGCTCTTGCTGCTTTTGGCTGTGGACTGTGGTGATTAATATGAATTCTTTGTGCAGAAAGATTTCTTCTGCGTGAAGGAATCGGAGGCAAGCGCTGTTTTTGGCGAGGCACAAGCCTTTATGGCCGAAGGCTGCTTTGATCCGTGCAGACACCAGTCCCCAAGGGAACGCTGTAGTGTGCAGAGTTCACAGGCTGGAGAGCTAAATTCTATAGATTTCACTGAGCAGACAAACTCTCTGTCTTTAATAAGATCTCTGGCCTTTGTGCCTCGCTGTGTAGCTGTTGTGTAAGCCGCCAGCTTTGAAGCCTGGTTGGAGTCGTGAGCGCGGTGCTCTCAGCAGTAAGCTCAGCAGCTGAAGGCAGAACTCTGCAGGTGCTGGAGTGGGATGTGGGTGGCAGGGTTTCAGCTGCCTGGTAAGGTGTTTGTTTTCTCCTGGCCTGGAGTGGAAACTCAGTCCTGGGAGGAGAAGACTGGCAGGGACTTAGCACCAGGTTAACCTCAATACTCTGTGTGGGAGCCTCTCTAGGCTGGATCTTGCCTAACTCTGACTGAGACCTAGGGCTGTGGCCGCCTTCTAGTTTAGTAGTTTTTCTTTTATCAGTAAAAATCACATTGAGACATTTATTTAACTTCCCCCTTCCCTGAGAGCTGATCTGTGAGATCCTGGCCCAAAATGAAAGGGCAGTGTGCAGGTGGGGGAGAGAGAGGGAGGCAACCATGTGTGCTCCACATCAACTCCTGGCCCCTTTGAACACCAGCAGAACATGACTGGCCCCCTCCTCATCACCTGTAAGAGGACATGGAGCCTGCCAGGCAGTCACAGCCTGCAGCAGTGGAAGAGTTGGTTCCTGAGTACCCTCTAAAGCTCTTGTGTAACTCTGCCTTGTCCTTGGTTCACTGCAAATATCCATGCAACGTGTGTAGCTGTGACTAAAGAAAGAGGACTCTTATTTTTGTCCCCAGGTTTCTCAAAGTGCAGGCTGTCTCTCAGCTGTTACTGGTCAAAAACAGCACCTTGGGGCAACATTGCTACGTGTGCATCTTGCTTTTCTCTGAGGAATGGGGTCTGGACAGTGCTCTGCATAACTCTGAGGCAAGCTAGCTTGGATCCTTGCTTAGCGCTTCTCGGTCAGCGGTCTCAGTGTGCTTGTGGGAACAGGAATTGGCTGTGACTGAGGCAGCCCCAGTGCCAGGGGGAGCTGAGCATGAGGAACACAGCACTGAAGAGATCTGCACGAGCTGGGACTGGCACACTGATGAGAACTTCCCCAGGGATCAGCAAGAGGTGGAATCACCCGACACATTCTTGTTGCATCTCCAGTGAACGTGTAGCAGCAGAAGTTTAACTCTGCTTAGCCAGAGGCTCCCAAAAGGCTCCCACTGGTGAAACAGCAGCCTTTATGCAGGGAGAGGCAGCACATTGCTTCTCTGGTATCCTTTATTCTAATACCTGCTCTCTTTTCCTGTAACACATCTCCACAGCTCTACAGAGCTTCTCTGCTATTGTTTGCTCTAAGCCCACCGCAGCATAGGCAGGGAAGAGAAGACTTCTGAATACAGCAGATGCCGACCAAAAGGACTGGGAATGGGTAGAGACCACTTAGACACTAATATGCAGGACACTTGCTTTGTACCAGCTTGCCAAGTTGTCCTCCCATGCAGCACGAGGAGTGGGTACTTGTGTGGTGGATCCTGTGCATCACAGATGATCGACCTCTGTGATGATCTGGGGTCACCAGCGCTTCCTGGGAATTCACCAAGCTCTTGGCCTGCTGGTGCTCAGCAGCTTCGGGACTGGCTGCTGACTGGAGGTCTCCAGTGTTGTCTGAGTGTTCAGATCCAAGTCTGACATGAGTTTTGGCAATGAGGGCTAGGCAGTTGCACGATCTGAGGCATAAAGCTTGCTTGGCTGACCTGGGGAAGCCTCCTTGATATTTTTGCTGTACTATTCAGCTCAGAAAATCTGTGTACCTGGTTTATTTATTTTTTTAGGGGCAATGAGAGCAGCAAGTCTACACGAGTATTGTTCTACCCTATCCTCCTTGGAACAGCACTCCTTGTTTTCCTGTTGTAGACTGGTTTGGGCTTCTGGTGCTGTAAGTGCAGGTCCTCTGGTTTTCCTGTCACTCACCATCAGCATGTTTACACCCCTTTCCCAGCACTGCTGTGGTGCATGTCATCCAGGCAGTCTCTGACCTCCACTCTCTCCTCTGCACTTTCTTTCCAATCAGTTCCTGACTTGCTGTCACCTTAGATAAGTCACTCTTCCATCCTCTGCTTTCCCAGCTGTAGAGGGAGAATTGTGCCTCTGCAGAGCTGGGAAGCTTTGAGAGCACCACAAAAGGAGCTAGATACAGGCTTGCTCTATTCATTGTGCTTGACAACTCAGTAAATAAAACTTCACTCAATTGCTTGCTCTGTAATTCACACAGAAAAGACCTGTCATTCTGATCTGTCCCACACCATGCTTGAAATGCGAAGGATGGAGTGAGACCTTCGAGTAAAGCAGCACAATTTCAGCACAGTACAGAACGGTCTTTGAGGGTGAGGTGTTGTCATAAATAACACAGTGCAACTGCCTTGGCAGGAAGAGAGGAGTGCACGCGGTGAACCTGGCCTTCCTCACAGCGTTGCAGAATTTACCGTGCATCTTGTGACACTTGATAAACCCTTTGGATCCTCAGAGGGTGCAGGAAATACACTAGCTTTCCAGAGAAAGGCAACAGTTCATGCCAGTGGGGAGCCTGGTTTTTCCTCCTTGGTTTGAGAGGAATTAAAAAATATTCATCATATTCTGGTACCCAGGTTCTTATACGTTCAGCTGCAAAATGCATCCTCATGGTTGTGCTTCAAGGCTGCGTGTTACAGAGCTGGCTGGTCTGAGCCCTGGGGGGCAGCCTCCTGCCTTTGTGGGCTCTTGCACTCTGGCAGCAGGTGGCTGCCTGAGCTGTAGATCTTTGAGTGTAAAGTTTCCACAGCATCACTTAAAGCTGAGTTTTAGCTTCGGGCACGTTGTCTCTTAATCACGTCTGCCATCCTCCAGCCCAGTCTTCACATCTCTGGTGTGATGCTCAGTTCTGCAGTTCTTGGTTGACTCTGCACCTTGGGCTTTTCCTACAGTTTGTGCTTCAACACCCTCTGGAAGTGAGCTGCCCAGCCCTCTTGCTGCTTCCTTACAGAAACCAGAAGGCATTACCTCAGATGTGGATCTTTGTATTGCCATCCCCTTCTGCTGTGCTGTGCTCCTCCACAAAGTGTAGTTAGGCCAAAGGAACTTGGAGCTTTCCAACATTTGCTCGTGTACCTGGTGATTTGTAAACTGCATCTGTGTTTCAGAACAACTGAATATGCTCAAAAGTAGAGAATCCTGTTTTTCAAGCAAGGATTCTCTTGTCTTTGCCTCTGTGTACACTATGTTAAGTACTCTGCTTCACAGGGCTCTCTGCTGAATTGGCCACATCAAATGCCTCTATCTCCTCTGGCCTTGTCTCCTTTGCAGGGCTGGCAGTAGTACTGCCCATATTATTCTTTGAGAAATGGAATCAGCAAAATCTGAGGAGCTAGTTGTTGGGGAATCCTGGGTGATATCCCAAGTTGAATTAAAGATAAACTCAGCCTAGAGTTCCTGGTGCTAACGTGACACTTGTCCCTGGGTTGTCTGGTCGTTCAAGAACAGTGGCAATCGAGTCTGAAGAGTCAGCAAGGCTTGGAGCTTGTAGCTGTTGAGTATGCAGTGGCTGGAGGCCAGTCTTCTCACAGTCTCACCATGGGAAGCTCAGTTTAGGCAGCGGTGGTCAATGTGCAGAAGAGATAACATCCCATTGTTGAGATCGACTGTTGAAGTCTTTCCTTGTAGAGCTGGAACTGAACTTGCCGCGTCACTGTGCTGGGGGAGGTGGTTGTTTCTGCAGTGTAAGCCTCTTGGGCCAGGGATCTTTCTCTTTGGTTTGTCCATATGCTCTGAACACACGGTTGGTAGCTCAGCAACAAAGGCTTTGGTGGTAAAACCAGCTTCAGATGTTCCCACCCTGCTTTGCAGTTCTCTGCCTCAGTTGACTTAGTGAGAGGCTGGGCACATCCAGCTCAGAAACCACCCTCCAGAAAGGGTGGAAACTTCTTGATCCTGCTTTTCCACTGAAGGCCACTGTGAATCACCCCATCCATAGTGACGGCCAGTGGACAATGAAACATCTCTCCTGGGGCAGACAGTGCTGGGTGGGCTCTGGGTGCAGAAGATGATGGGTGGTAGCTCTGGTCCCATTCCAGAGATGTTCCTCCCAGCCTGGCAGTGCTGGTGTTTCAGTGCTGGGCCATGAGGCAGTGAAGAATTGTGACTTTTCTCTCAGTGACCGGTGTGGAGGACTGGTTGGTGTCTCTCTGGAGTGTTGGTAGCCCTGCAACACCTCTGGGGAAGCACATGAGGAATAGAGGAGTAAATGGGAACGACTCTTGTTTACCAGGATGATGGTCATCCAAGCAGCATTTCTCACTGCAGAGCTGTCCCGTGGAGGCGTGGGAGAGCTTTCAGCACCGTGCTGGGTTGTGTGTTGCTGCTCTTAGATCATTGCTCGTTCTTCCTGGGTTTCCTGCAGAAAATATGACTGTGTGCTGGGCTGAAAAAACCAGCGTTGCCTAGGCCCTGGATTTAGTGAGCTAGCCTTTGCCAGGCTGCTGCACCCCACTGTACTCCTCTGACACCCTGTGTTTCCAGGCAGGTCAGTATGGATCCAATCAGACCTTGCCTGTCTGCGCTGCTTTCCCTTCCCTGTGCTCACGTTCTTGCTTTGACCTTTCCCTTCCCTTCCCTTTTTGTATCCCCACGGAATGGCTGCCAGCCCTGCCAGCTCTGCCTCTTAGAGCTGCCACTTGTGATTCCTGAAAGGCGGACGGGCGGGAATGAATGAGAGCCTAGCAGAGAACAATCATTTGGTACAGCAAGTTTTCTTTTTCCCTCCTTTTCTTCAGGTACAGCACAAAGAACCCCTCTCTGCAGTCGGAGACGGTTCATTACAAGAGAGGGGTAAGCCAGCAATTCTCCCTGCCTTCCTTCAAGATTGATTTCTCAGACTGGAAGGATGATGAGGTAAGTCTCTTCTCAGTATCCCCTTCTTTCCACAACCCTATTGACCCAGAAGCACTGGACTCCATTTAGTGCCATGAAGTTATGGCTGGAAGACACCTTCTCCCAGCTGCCGTGGCATGTTTTGTGCATATGAGACAAAAAGGGCCCTGGGAGGAGCAGGTATGTGGGAACTTGGCAGGTAGATCAGGCAAACAGGGAAGAAACTCAAAGAAGCAACTTTTGATATCACTGATCAGCTGGCATCCCAACATCTGGTGTAGGAGGGAGACTGCAGAGATTGGCACTGGAGCTCTTCCTGGAGGAACCTGCCACTCCTCAGCTTTCCTCTCTTTGCCAGCCAAAGAGCTTGTGAGAACAAATGTCTGTCTTGATCTCTCTGTTTTGGTATTTTTTTGATTTTGTCTTTTTTGGCTGGTCCTCTAGAACAGGGATCTCCGAAGTAGGGTGCATGCAAGGCAATTCATTGGGTTCCCAGAAGAACTTCAGTAGTACATGCATATATCTTATAAATAATAAATATACAGATATTGAGAGTAGGATAAATAGTCAAAATAGTTTGGAGATCACTGTTCTAGAAGAGTCCTGTTCTGTTTAAGGTCCACATGCTGCATTATTCACTGTAGCAGTACGGTGGTGTGGGGGGATACTCTCCCTTCTGGGGCAGATTCACACTGGTGCATTAATGCTGAATAAGGGAATGCCTTCCCCATTTTAGTTTAACCCATAACTGCAAACAGACGAGGGCTTGGTTTTAATTAAGCTCTGTGGCTTTTACTACATAGCAAGATCTCTGGAGTCCTCTTAATTTTGGTATCTTTGTGAAATTTGAACCCAGGCAGTAACTCTCTGTTCTTGAGCCTCTGAGCTTTGGCCCAAGGGCTTCCTCTGCATGTGATGCAGGGCAGGGAGGCCTTGGTCTTTCCCCTGCTCTGTGCATAAAAGATTTCTGATGCAGAGGAGTCAGTCTGCATCAGAAATGCTATTTTATTTAGCTACTGCTAATATATCTGTTCCTGTGGACTCCTCTCCCAGGCCAACACTGATACAGTGTTCATTTCCTGACCCAAGCCTGTAGAAAAGTATCGCGTATGTGAACCCTGGTAGATAACTCTACATGTTTTAAAAAACAACAACAAAAAAAACCCCACAAACAAACACCACCTCCCCCCCCAAAAAAGAAAACAAAAGAGAAGGAAAAAAAGTAATCTTTCATGTATTTTGAAAAGACTGAATAGCTATTGTCTTGAAGTTACAGTTATAACTATAATCAGTCCCGTGCCTTAACAAATGCCGTGGCGGTTACCAAGAGCCTGCAGAGTATGGTCTCCTGATGTCTTGGCTTCTCTGCCAATATATGATTTCACAAGTTCAGCCTACAAAAGCCTGGAAGAGCTGCTTTTCAATCCCTTCTGTTGTCTGAGAGAGCTGGAAAGTAGGAGCTCAGATCCTTTTCTTCTTAAAGAATTGAGAAGCTTCATTTTCACTTTTGTTCCTGCCAGCAAGGTCTTAACTCAAGTACTAAAGTCATGTCCCTTTGACAGCTTAAAGGGAGAGATGCTATGGAGAAGTAAGCTTCTAGCTCCTTTTGCTTGATTCTGCTCATCTTTTGTCTCCTCTTTTTTACTGGGAGCTCTGGTTGTGAAGAAAACGTGGAACAAGCACTGTGATTTGGAAGAGTTTCTTCCCCCATTTCAGCTCTGTGTACTTATCGGTCCTTGTCCTCTCAAGTCCAGTAAAATGCATGTGGCTGAATCCTCTTAACTGGCCGCTGAAATGCAGCACTTTTATCTGAGATAGCTGGCAGAGTGTTGTCACTGAGCTGTGTGCAATTGCATGTTTCACATCGCTTTCCTGCTTTGTTATTGTCCAAAAACCCCCAAATTTACCTCAGATTTTTGCTCAGTGTAATACTCGTGTATGATCTAGTTCTTGGCTGGCCAGCAAAAGAGAAAATATTGTTATGTTGGGTTGTTATGTGGAAAGCTTTATCAAAGTTTACTTTGTCATCATAATATACTGGTTTGCTTGCATGTTATCGTGTATGGCTTGTGTTGAGACAGGTTTTTTTTTCAGGTCCCTAAAAATGAATGTGAAATAACAAATACCGAGAGGTTAAATGAGATTTTTGTGTTTGCTCTGTTACTCTGTTGTTGTGGAAAGAGAATAGATTCTGGTAGTTTAAAGGACAAATAGAATGTAAAACCATCATATAGAGGATGAAAATCAATATCCCTCAGGTTTGAAGACTAGCTAGGGCAAATCATAAGGTCTTCCAAGCACGTGCTTTCTGTTTGGGATCAGGTATGTGCATTTGAACGGATGTGTGTGTGTGCAAAGCTTTGTTATGCAGCTCAGAATTGCTTCTAGAAAACAGCCATGTGGCTAATGGGCTATGGCACCCTTGGCTGGTGACTGGCTGGGTTTATTGTCTCCCAGCCTATGGTTATAATTCATTTCAGGATGAACATTTAGTTTGTAATTCATTTGAGGAGGAACCATTTTCAACTATGTTAAGGCTCAGGGTGAGGGTCACCTTCCCTCCAGTCGGGGTGGTTTGGGTTGTCATCTGTGCCAATGCCAATGACTATCCTGACAGTTTATCTTTTGAGGGACTGGCTGGAGAAAATCACACTGCAAATGATGTTGGGGCTGTGGGAAAGTGAGGGAAGCCCCAAAGCATCACCTGAATGATGCTGCTGCTCTTTGTGTCTTCAAATTTAGTCTCAATTTTCACTGGAAAACTGAAAACAGGCTACCTGGAGCACCATGGTGAAACGGCATCTTTTTCTCTCTTGGCAAGAGATCAGGCAAAAAAACCCGAGTCAGTGATTAACAAAAACACCAGAAATCCGGTCTCTGATCCACTTCCATTCCTGGCATAGGACAGTGTTTGTAAGTTTGCATTTTTTGTGTGTGTGTAAGATGACATGGAGCTTTTGAAGTGCTTTAATAAAGTGCAGGGCAAAGGAAGAAATTGAGTCTATTTTCCTTGCACTCAAGTGAGATCTTAAACTTTCACTCTTGCCCATTAGAAAGTCAAGGACCTGAGTTTCCTTACATGCCAAGAGATGGAAATCAATCTGGTGTTTACTTAAAGTGTTGTGTGAGCTTGAAGGTTTACAGATTTTTCTCTACATCTTCAAGACCTTCATACAAGAGTCAGGGTGTTAATTTGTGGTGTAGGGAGCACGTGTGCTGCTGTGCTATAACTCGTACCTCCTACCATCCATAAGAAAAACTATGGCACTAGTTATATTTTGAGAAACTTGTCCTACTACAAATCACTTAAGAATTTTTCAGGTTATATGAATTAGTGAGAATTAAGTAACATATACAATCCCAACAGAGATCCTTTCCTTTGCTAGCCACGGTTGGTGTTCAGTACCATGTCAATATATCTATGTTGTCATTATTCTGACTGACTGCCTTTGAAAGTTGGTATCTGAATTTTAAATCCTCCTGCTCTGTCATGTCCTTTTGAGATCAGGGACTGGGAACCCATCAGAAGGTGCCTTCATTCCTCTGATGTTAATGCTATCTCAAGTGTTCTCTTCAGGCAAGCCTGGTGTGAATTGTCTAACCTCACCTCGTTTCTTTCCCTCAGCTGAACTTTGACTTGGATCGTGGCGTGTTCCCTGTGGTCATCCGAGCGGTGGTGGATGAAGGGGATGGTAAGCATGGTGATGTGCTCCCTTGGTGGTCTTCTCTTTGAGGTTATGTGACTCC
This sequence comes from Antrostomus carolinensis, assembly GCF_000700745.2. Taxonomy (NCBI): domain Eukaryota; kingdom Metazoa; phylum Chordata; class Aves; order Caprimulgiformes; family Caprimulgidae; genus Antrostomus; species Antrostomus carolinensis. The sequence goes on from NW_010294963.1 coordinate 13,003, forward strand.
TTCAGGACAGGCCTCCTTCTGCAATGATGAAAACACTTTACTCATAGCAAAGGCTTGGGGAGCCTTTCCAGACTGAAAATATTTCAGGAGTTCACCTTAAGAACTTCCCTGTATTAAAAAGGCCCAGCTAACCTCAGGTTCTTACCTAAAAACATGCTTTTAAAAATAGCCCCCATTTTTTTACAGGAAAAATGGCCAGGTGTTTAGTGTTGGTGTGGTGTTTAGGAGAGCTCCTGCCTCTGCCACCAGTGCCAGGCACAAACTGGAGCAAATGACTTCCACTCTCTTTGGGTTTTGCATTTGCAGTTTGTAAGGCAAGGAGGGAGTTGGTTTTTTCCCCTCTTTGAGGGGTAAGTTGTTTTCATAAAAGCTCTGTTTAACTGTAGGGTGGATCTTCCCCTAGGAATGGTCAGAGAAAAAGAAAAGGATTTAAAATACTCAAGCCACTGTTCAACCACATGCAGCTTCATTCAGCTGTTTAAAATTCTCCTGCTTTTTCTGAAGGATGCTGAACAGTTACAACAAAACAACATAACCTTTGATGAGAAATAATGTTGTTGGGAGGGACAATCAGTAGAGAAGTCCAGTAGTTTAGGTTGTTACTCACCTTGGCAGAGTATTTTCTTTAGGACTTTCTTTAGTGCATGCTTTTGGACTCCGTGTGTTTGCACTCATTCTGGGCGTCAGCAGTGAAAAGGACACAAGGAAATCATGTTTTCTCTAAAATTGGGGGCTGTTGTGATCAGCAGAACCAGCATTTCACTTCTGCATTTTGTCATGTTTTGTACAAAATGTAAGAATCATCAGAAAGGAAAAAAAAGGCCATCGTTGATTGCATTGTTTAATGCAGTCACTGTGCTCAGTGTCTTATGTTATAGATATTAAAGTGTCCAGCAATTCATTGTATTATTTTACAGTTTTCCAAACAGAGTGAAATAGAACTGGATGAACCAATTTAAAGCGTGACTAACAAAGCACAGGGCAACATAAAGGAAATTACTTCTAAAGTGCATCTATTTTTAGTGATTTCAGGCACTGTTAGTAAAATTGACATGTATGTATATTTCATTACTATAAATATAAAACACCTTCCTCTGTTTATGGAGCTTTTGGCAATGTATTTATACTTCATAATGTTGAGCATGCCTAGAAGGACAAGAAATAGCACAGGAGGCAGCATGGGAAGCGTACATTTATGCACATACCATGCCCAGTCTTAGCCAATAGTGTACTGTCATCTATGTTAATAACCTGGAAAGGCAATTGCTTTTAAATCCCTTCCTGGAAAGCGTATCAGCACAAAAATATGTGACACTTGAGCGAGATTTGAGGAAATTGCTGTGTATTTTGGTTCTTTTTTTAACTGATGGCACAGGAATGAGCTGGCCTGATGTGTTTGGAGCACCTGGAAAATTACAGCTGGCCTGTAACTGCTTGTGTTAAATAAAATTGAATTAAAATAGCAGTCAGCGAGCTGTTGGTTTGGACTGAATTCTGCCAGGAGATGTTTGCATACCTTGAAGAATGTAAGCTTGCAATGTTAGCCCTCTCCTGTTAGCCAGCAGGATTGCTCTCAGGGAAAGGTACAGAAACCCTTCGGGGAGGGAAGGTGCTGCGCAGAGCGGGTCACCCAGCTCCAGCCACACGTGCTGCTTGAATGCCATGGGGGATGTGAAGGGAAGCAATGCCTGTGCTCTCTTACTTGGCTGTTCAGACTGTGGAGAGGGACCTGAATGTCATCTCCTGAGTGAGCTAGAACAGCCTTGCTCTTGGCTGGCAGTGAGGGGAGCAAGCAGATGAATTGCCACGACCAATCTCAGTTGCCCAGCAAATCTGCAGGCATGGGCTCTCTTCTCCCACGTACTGCTGTTCCCAAACACGATCTTGGTGCTGTTGTCCAGTGAGTGGTTCCTCTTGTTGTCTCTGCTGTTCTGGGGGTCCAAAGCAAGCTGTCGAGCTCCACTCCCGTTTAGACAACACAGGAGTTGCTTTTTCCAGCAGTTAACTTTCTGGCACACAGCTGATACTAGTGTCTGCCAGCTCCTCTGTGTGTGCTGAGCACAGCCCGGGTACTTGTCAGTCCAGGCAGGGTGAGGTGGTTTCATGCCTTCCCTCCCCTCGGTGACTCCTCCACAACCTCTGCCTTCCATTTCCATGTGATGAGTCTGATCATAACTAAGCAAAAAAAGTCCAATTGGTTGGAGCTGAACAGAACCTTACAGTCTTGAGGCAGAGAGACTGGGATTGTACCTCTGTTTGGTATTTTTATTTGCTGAGGGAGCTATGAATGCAGTAGAGAAACCTCTGACAGCCCCTTCTCACTCAGTGCTATTAGATTAAGAGGGAAGCCTCAAGTTTGGAAGAGGAAGCCGTGATGTTTGTCTTTGGGCAAAAAAAATCAGAGAGCTGCAGATGTTTCAGTGTGCAAAACTGGTATGAGAAATCATTTTTTTTATAAGTGTGTCAGATTAGAGTGAAATAAAGTGATAAGTAGGGCTGGAAGTGCTGCCAGCTGCTGTTAAACCAGATGGGTTTATTAATCTCTGTGATAAATTCAGGTAATTAAAACTATGAATTTGAGGGGAGAGCAGAATCCCACTGAGCTCTCTGTTTTACTTTCCCTTTCCAACTTCTGAAAACCAAGTAGGATAGTTTGGAGCACCCAAGATAATGAAGGCATGTCTGTGGAGACCCCACCACTCTTGCTCTACAGGAGTGTGAGTTGAACCAATCTGATGACAAGATGTTTGAAATTGCAAAAGCAAATGGAAATAGAACAGGTGGTGGTTTAGAAATTGTAAATTAAATAAAATTCAGCTCGTGGTAGTTTTCTGCTTGTGCTGTTTTCAAGGTTTAACCAGGACTGCTCTTTCTCTTTTTCCAGTGGTGGTTGAGGTGACTGGTCATGCCCACGTTCTTCTGGCTGCATTTGAAAAGGTAAATGATTTTTCCCCCCCACCCCTCTGTCCCTGTCCTGGTGTATGTAAACATTTCTATGGGTCATTAGTTTGTATTTATGTAACACTTAGCACAGTGGAGTCCTGGCCCATGACTGGGGTTCCTGAGTGCTGTTGTAGTACAAATAATTGCTTGCAGCAGCTCTTGTGCAGCCTGTAATTATCATTTGTACCTGAGCTGGTCACTCAGCTAATGGTAGCTGGTGTTTCCTGTGTGTGGGGAGAGGGTGTGCCTCAGTGGCTGTGGTGTTCGAGGGTGGAAGGTGTTGACCATGGCTGCTACCATGCAGTTTTCTAGGGCCTCATGATCTCTTTGCAGAACCAGACCTGCTGTGTCCAGACCCTGTTGCACCATCCTTTGGCCTTAGTTTACACATAGCACCAAGCCCTTTTAAAGAATTAGGATACATCCTGCATAAAGACCTTGAGCTCCACTGCTTCTCAGGGACATGTTTGATGTAGCTGACCGCTGCCTACATGGTAAGGCTCAGCCAAGCTGTATGCACAAGCCTTGATAACAAAATCTCTTCCTATGGTAACTGGACCCTGAACACAGTTGCAAGATCCATAACTGCACCATGTTGTGTCTGGTTGTGGTGATACTGCAAACACATATCCTGGGCAAGAGATACTTGCAGTGATGTGCCAAGATGAAGCAAGAGATGCTGGAGCAGAGCTGGGCACGTAGAAGGGAGCAGCATAACGCTGTGCTCTTAGAAATTTCCCACTTCCAGGCTGGCATGTGGACTGACGTCTGTTTCTCGGTCTGCTTAGTTCCTGCCATGTCCCTGACCAAGCTGACAGGTCTTACTCTGTTCCTCCTAGGTGGATAATATGGATGGTGACAAGCTGAGTCATGGGAAGCACAGTCAGTCCTAAGGAAGCCCTGTGACTAGAAGTTGCCCTAAGTGTTCTAGGTTGTTTTTTAGTTGGACTTAGTATGTGAAGAAAATGAGTTTTCCTGTGTTAGAAAGGCTGCCCTGAGCACTGGTAGGTAGTTCTGGCAATTAGAGATCTGTCAGAAATGAGATGGGCAGCTGCAGCACCCTGGGACTAGGGCAGGGATGTTATTCTTCTGGTTTCCTCCTCCAGCTGATCTGGAAAAAAAAACCAAAACACCACACTGGAATCCCTCAGTTGTTGTTCAGCAGCACCTGGGAGAGGACAGCGTGGGCAGTGGGTCCTTGGGGAAGGCTGTAGTGTTTGGAATCCATCTGTCATCTTGGTGGGAAAGTGCTGTAGACGTAGACCTCCTAGTCTTGCAAAATGAATGGTCAGCTATTTCTGAGGAGAGAAAAATAGATTAGAGCACTAACTTAAGGGAGATGCTCCCTGCTGAGGAAAGGCTGAGGGAGCTGGGGCTCTTTAGCTTGGAGAAGAGGAGACTGAGGGGTGACCTCATTAATGTTTATAAATATGTAAAGGGTGAATGTCAGGAGGATGGAGCCAGGCTCTTCTCAGTGATGCCCAATGGTAGGACAAGGGGCAATGGGTGTGAGCTGGAACACAGGAGGTTCTGCTTCAACTTGAGAAGAAACTTCTTTCCAGTGAGGGTGCCAGAGCCCTGGGACAGGCTGCCCAGGGAGGGTGTGGAGTCTCCTTCTCTGGAGACATTCAAAACCCACCTGGATGCCTTCCTGTGTGATCTCATTGAGGTTCCTGCTCTGGCAGGGGGATTGGACTGGATGATCTTTTGAGGTCCCTTCCAATCCCTGACATCCTGTGATTCTGTAACTTCCTGTGTGTCACAGCCTGATTTTGAAGTATTCCATGCATGTTTGCCTTCCTCATCTGCAAGACTCACTGGTGCTCCCCTGGCTATTGCTTTCATAGCTTTTTGGTTGTAGCGAGGTTCAGATTAGGCTTTGGATCTGATGATGTGAGTACGGTTTTTACTTCCAAAGGAGTGTGTCTAGTTGCTGTTTTCCAAGTATCCAAACATAAGTGCTGTTGCAGTGAGCCCAGCCTCTGTGGTTAGGGAGTAGAGCTCTCGCTTGGACCTGGATTTGTCCCAGCTTCCTGTTCTAGCATGGCGTGGTCAGCACTGGAACACAGCACCTTACAGAAAGCAGGAAGATACACACGTATTGGGAATTCATTAGTGCTGGGGCAGAAGTGAAGCTTTGGAAATTTCTGTCTCATGAGATTGGAAAGTGGTTTGAACTGCTCCAGTTTTGGAAGGAGGGTTTCAAGGATTCTATGTAAATTCCACGTACTGTGCAGAATGTTTGAGCTCTCCGGATGGGCAAAATCCCCCTTAGTGTTCAGGGAGATGAATGAGGTATGCAGCTAAACTGGGAACCAACTAAAGCTGGTCAGGCCATTCCATCAGGGCTGGATTATGTCTAGTGTCCAGGTCTGAGCTCAAGGACTGAAAGTGCTTCCCTTCTTTTTCTAATCTGTGTGTGCTGTGAGAGGGAGATGCTGTCTGGTGGGGCCACTTCTTACTTCTCATCTTCCACTGAGTGCTTAAAACAAGATGAAAATCTTTCTTTTAATAAGAAGTCACAGAGCAAAGCGCTTGCTGAGCAGTTTCTCCTCCCTGTTTGATTAAAATATATTCCCCATTCTTAGAATAATTGCAGCTTTTGAAGGGTAGGTCCATAAATTCAGAGGAGGTCCTTGCTCATAAGCACTGCTGCTGATGACCATAGCATGCTCAGAGGACAGATAGACCAGCAGACCTTGGTAACTCACTATTTATGTGTATCTTTAAGATCAGAATAGTAACCTTGATACTATCCTTAGTCTGGCCTTGCAGCTCTTCCAAAGGCAGAAACTCATCACTTTGTGTTTGCCTGGAAAACAGGACCCTTTTGGTGCAATGTTGTTGTCCCTTCTACTCCTTCAGCAAACAGATGCACGTCTGCAGCTGTTCACAGCAGCAGGGCCTGCTGGAGTTTCCCCTCAATCTCCTTTCCTGCTCTCTAGACTCTGGCAGAGGAGTTGGTTTGGTTCAGTTTAGTTGGCCCTTGCAAATGATGGAGAAAATAGAAATATCATGCTGCTCCTGTCACTAGGTCTGACACTGGGTATATAGAGAATTGTTCCAGCTGTGCCTGCCACCACTGAGCAAATTAAAGGCTGGAAGGTGGTCTGGAAGGTGGTCACTGCAGCCGGGGGGGATGCAATGTGGAGCACACGTGACTTTTTTTCTGACTGCATCCAGTAGCCAAGCCTTGCTCTCAGCCTCCTGCCAGCCCCCTCCTCTCCTGGGGCTCTGGCCTGAAGGGTGGCTCTATAACTGGATGTTATTCAGGGTGTTAACAAATATCCTCTGCCAAATCTTGCTGGACTTGCTGAAGAAGTGTTTGCACCCAATTGGAACTGCTTGCAACCTGAAAGCATCCAGTGTGCCAGTGGATTTTTGTGTATGCTCTGACTCATTTCAGCCGGGTTTAACTTCAGCCAAGTGTGTCTGGCTCTGCGCTGGAGCAGACAAGGAGCACTCCAATACCCTGTTCCACTAACTCTGCTGGGAATGGTTGCCATTCATTCTGGCTGACCTGGTTAGACATGTGCCACACTCCCCTTAGGTAGCAGATACCAGCTCTGATCATGAATCTGTTTTACTTTGTACACTTCAGCTATTTAATGCATTTCCTTTTCTTCCTGCTAGCACGTTGATGGCAGTTTTTCCGTGAAGCCGTTAAAACAGAAGCAGATCGTAAGTACTTATTTCCCATCTACTACTCGATTTAAAGACATTTCCTGGTGTCCCACAGGTGCCCAACCATACCCTGTGGGAAGCTTCAATGTTTGTTCACTGAGAGCCTGAGATCTCACCTTGGTAGCTCAGGTATCACCACCAAAGGCAGTGAGCTGCTGGCAGCCCTTAACGTGGGGTGGGTTGTTGCACAGCCGGATGTGTGTTGGGGGAACGAATATGGCAGGATAATGGTGAAGGTCTCTGTGTTCCTCTGGGGGACAGGCACTATGTGTAGATCCAGTCTTGCCTGTACATTCCTGCCTTTCTGACATTTGGTGCTTGAATACAAAACCAGCAGAGCCCCTGGACATACCACAGTACTGACACCTCTGTGTCTGCATAGGTGCAAGTAAATTAGGTTTGTATAAGTGAGCTTCAGTGCTGTATGCAGTAGTGTGAAGCACATCTGTTCATTGACACTGCCCAATCTCCTCAGGTTCAGTGTTTTGTGGTGTGGAAGGACATCTTTGCAGGCTCCCCGTGTCCTACCTGGAGGTTGAAAACTGTTAGCTTTCCACATGCATGTGTTAAGATATTAGGGGATTGTCTTCTCACTGCACAAGCTTCCTTCTCCTGCCCATGGTATCTCTGGAGCAGCCCCAGGGACTGAGACCTTTTGGGTCATATTGCCTGTCCACTACAAGTACCTTGGGACTTGAACAGTCACAGAAAGGATCTTGCTTTGAAGCTGTTGTTTACCTACCAGGCTGCAGGCGTTATGAGGGGAAGGGAAGAATGGAGGCTGGCAAACAGGGAAGCATTAGGGATCTGTAGCCCTTTTTCAGCCCAGCCCAGCGTGGTGTGATGCACAGAAGCTGTGCTCTGCCTTACCAAGGTTGACGTTGCATCCAGTCTTGCACAGAGAGAAGTACATAAGGAGCTGCAAACTGCTAAGATTTCCAGGAATTTCAACTTCTGAAAGGAAATCTGGTGGTAATTCTGCTGCAAGGATCAGCTTGAAATATCTTGGAGAAAGAGATGAGATTTTGGTGGTCGATCCCTTTGCCTTCAGATGTATGCTGTTTCTTCTTTAAACCTGTTTGAGTTCAGCTGCTTGTGATTGATGGCTAGGGTTTTCTGATCTGCATTAGAAAGCTTTTTACTACCCAGAAGGTCATTAAGTGCTTTGATTAGACACTTTTGGCTCTAAGATGTTCCTTCCTGTCCCCAAGTCAGAAGGGAGCCACTAAACAGTACTGGTTAATCACATGTCAAAATTGTGTTCAGTAATTCACCATCTGCCTCACCAGTGCTGTGCAGAGACTCGTGGCCTGTCCTGCAGACTTGTTCATGCCCAGTGGCACCAATATTAGCCCTCACTGACCAGAGGTTTTTCCCAGTGGTAGTGGTGAGTTGCTTCACTCCAGCCTGACATCTGTTCGGAGCTCTGTGTGTCCCAGGCTTAGCTGTGCTCCCCTCCCTTTCTTGGTGCTTAACTTGGCTGTGGTGTGAGCATGATTGATCTGGGTCTCACGAGTATTTTTAATAGAGATAGCCAGAGATTGTTCCAGAAAGAACTGTATAGAGTGTGCTTGGGCAGGTTTGTAGTGGGAGCATCCAGAAGAGCCATGCCTCTGAAGGGAGAGCTCGTGCACTGTGCTGGAAGAGGCTGCCTGAGCGCTGAGAGAGCAGAGCAGCGTGATGCCAGTGGTGCCTCTTCCTCACATATTCTTCTGATCAGAGAAGAGCTTTCATGAGCTGATGAAAAGCTGCTCATTTATCTGGCTTGTGGGTTTCGGGGGGGATTTTTTTTTTAATTAATTATTTATTTATTTATTTATTTATTTTAAAGCCAGCAGTTACATGGCTGTGAGCTCTCTGAGTCAGCGTTGGGTTACTGTGCACACGAGCGCAGCGTGTACCATTCTCCATTTAGCACTCTGGACTCCCCAGATGGAGAGCTGTCTTGCTGGAAATGCTCTCTAGGGCAGTTCCCACCCTACCACAGTATGGTTAGCTGCCTCCTGCAGTGAAACAGTGTGTGCTTGTCTGTCTTTACTGGCAGAGCACGTAACCTTCCCACTCAGAGTTTGGTTCTGGGTACTTTTTTTTTATTGGCAGTTTGTAAAATGTAACACTTATATGTTCTCTGTCATGGCTTTTAAAATAGAAAGAAGCTCTTGCTAGAAGAACAGACAGTACCACTGAAACTGAGATAGGATCTGCACCCATAAGAGCATAGGGCAGAGGTACAGAGTGTATGTCTGCAGTATAACATTGTACATTCTTCCCCATCACTGCTTTTCATCTGCCTTCCCCTCCTTGCCATTGACAGGATTCCCAGGTACCTTTTGTGTCCATCGATCTCTAAAGCTCTTTGGGAGCAGGAAGCAGCAGCTAATGAGCTGAACTGCTTTGTTCTCTCAGCTGAGATCAGTTATAATGTATGTACCAACTTGTTTAAAGATATTCAGCATGGATGAATGCAAACAGATGGATCGGCAGGAAAACATGACCTGGACTTGGCTGGTGGCTCCTGTGTGCATCAGCTGAGGCTGTGTATAGCAACAGAAGCCTTTGGAAGGATGACGTGGTGCGGGATGGGTTGGAGAAGCGTGAAGGTGAAGGACTACATTGTACAATCACCTACTCCTTATATACTCCTACTCTTTTAAAACCTAGAGATCTTTCTGGTAAGGGCCATGTTACACTGCTTATTACCCTTTTCTTACTGGGACTTACGTGAGCTTCTTGGGATTTTTAGAGGCAGGCAGATAAAACAAACACAAACTGCTGCAGAGGCTTTGATCTCTTCCTTCCTGACCTCTTCTCTGCTTTGAGCTGACCACTTCTGCACTCCTTGTCGCTCATCATGATCCTCTGAGGAGTCAGGATGCTGTTAACGAGACTCTCTTTGAAATGTCAAGTTACAAAAGGACATCTCCCACATAATTGTTCCCAAACTTCCTGGGTGAGTGTGAGCCGCTGCAGAGGATTTTTGCTCAGCAGTCCAACAGCTGACCTCATCGCCATGAAATGCTGGCCTAGAACAGACTGTCTGCGAGCTGCACGCTGAGTTCAACGGGAAGACTCTGGAATTAGTTTGTTAAAGCTGCTGCATCCCAGCTCAGAACATTTCTAAACTGGCAGGCAGGCTGGATATAACTAAGCTGCTGCCTCCATCTTGGTGTGTGACGTCGGCAGCACTGAAATCCCACGGCAGAGCCATTGCTTTTCTGAGCACCTGGCTTGACAAAAGCAGAGGGGAGAGGCAAATTACACATGGAAATGCCAAAAGCCCTGGGACTGACAAGCTGTTGAAGCAGGAGGTTCCTGGTGGCTTAGCTTCACTGCATGGTGTCACCTGGACAGTTAGTGAAGACATCAGGAGAGCGTTCCCTTCCCCTCAGTTTGATACCTTGCAACCCCTTCACCATTTTACCTGTGACGGGGTTTTGTGCAGAGGAACACACCCTGCTCGGGGGAAGCTGCTGTGTAACACCACATCTTGGGGTCCAGTGTCTTTGTGCACCCTTGCAGAGGCTGCTCCTCACAGCTCTACGAGTCTTGTGCTGTACTTGCTGAGCTGGGGAGCGGGGGAGAACACCCCACAGTGCAGAGGGGACTTGCCTTGTGGGACTGGAACCGTTGGCCTTTCTTGCCTCAGTGCTTTCATTCAGCTGCTCGGGGGAGTTTGTGGGGAGCTGACAGCACTTGCCTAAAGGCATGGCTCTGAGGAGTGTGTCCCAGGTTTGGGGCTGTGAGTGTCTCCCACTGTGCCTAGAGCACCTTCTGCCACCACACACCCCAATTTAGAGATGCCACCAAGGACCTGGAGGTGGTAATAAATGACACTGCCCTAAGTTGTCCCTGGAGAGCTTCTCATGCTAAGGGAGATGGTTTGTTTGGCTTCAGTAGCTTGAGCTTATGCTCCCAGGTGATGAACAGGGAAGTGATGTGCAGCCTTTGAAGTGCTGGTAAGGAGCTGTTGACACAGCACCTCTCCTGAGGATGTGTTCATGAGTGAAGGTTCATCTTGGTTGAAGTTAAGCCATGCTTCACAGAAGGGAAGGACCATGGAAGGCTGATTGCCTCTGGCTTATTTGAGCTATAGGTGCCTGATCCCTCTTCATCTCCGAGACAAGCAGAGTACTTGTTTTTTAGATGATTTTGATAGTGACAAAAGTGGTCACTTGAGCTCCCTGCTCAAACCAGATGGGATGGGCGCCACTTTTTGAGCAAGGAGAGACTCATTCTCGCAGCTATCCTTTGCAATACTTGTTTCTGTTATTTTTTTTTGTGTGTAGCTGGCTGCTGTGGGTGTAACATGGACATTTTGACACGGGGAGGGAGGGGCAGTGCTCACGAAGCAGCAGTGACAGAGCAGCTGACACTCCAACTGTTGTCTTCTTCACTAGGTTGACCGGGTGAGCTATCTTCTTCAGGAGATCTACGGCATCGAGAACAAAAACAACCAAGAGACCAAGGTAAAGGTGCTCGGGACACTGCTGCTCCCTGAGCTGTGGGTTTCCACTTGGCACCTTCTACTTTTGAGCTTAACAAAGGGGCTTGGCAGGGCAATGTGAATGCTTCCCAGAATGACTGTCAGGTCTGTGTGCAGGCACTGAAGAAGCCCAGGGATGGCAGGTCCTGGCTGTTGTAAGGCCCAAACAACCAGGGAAGTTGTGCTGGGATAATTGTAGATAGCATGAAGCTCTTGAGGATACTCCCTGGGGTGGAATTGCTGGGACAGGAGGATATCGATGCCCCATGGAGCAGAGCTCTGATTTTTAGGGCTGGTACAGACAGTGGGGCAGTGTCAGTTGCTCTTTTGGTGCCCTGAGGCTGCTGGCCAGTTCAGGTGCTTCCCAGTTTGCACAGCCAAGAGTATTTTTTTTCCCCCCCTCATTGATTATAAATGAACATTGCTTCCCAGGCTTCTCTAAAATCTTCCCTTTGGTGCCCACACCATCTCACTACCTCTCTGCAGTCGAGGCCATCGTGCCTTGTGTGTCTGTGCTTTCTTTGGTCCTGTGGCTCCTTCATCATCTCCTGTTTGCTGGGGTTTTTTAGATCCTTTTTTTTGTTTGTTTGTTTTTTGTTTGTTTGTTTTTAATGAGGGTGCTGCACCTTCCCATAGCATGGCAGGGATCTGAGCTCTCTAGGGCTTGCCAGTGTTCACAGAGCAGCCTGCATCCCCCAGCAAGAGGGAGCACAGCATCACGAAGGGATGGTGGATGTGCAAATGCCTTAAGCAGAAACATTGCCCATCTTTAGGCAGGAGCTTCTGCTGAATCCCAGCTCGCTGCACAGCCCCATGTGGATTATGAGGCTGCTTTATATTTGCTTCAGCCTTCTCTAGAGCTGCCCTTTGCTGCCACCTGGGCTGCAGAGTGTACCAAGTGCTGGCCTCAGGATCAGGCCACTCTGGTGTGTGGTTGTGTGTGATTTGCAAACAGAGGAGTAGCCAAAGAGCAAGACAAGCATGATTTTCTCTCCAAGCAATGCAGTGTCCTGCCCAAAGCATCCTGTGATCTCTATCTGCCTGTGCCTGAAGAGGGAGAAGCCTTTTCAAAGATTTTTCTTGCACAGGATCTCTTTTAAGAGGATTGTTTGGGTCCTCCAGGGTCTTGTGATGATTCTTTTGATCCAGCAATCACACATTTGTGGCTCATCAGACAAGTGGCCTGGAGCCATTTTTGTTCTTCCCAGTATACTTAGCAAACCGTATTAATGGAAAAGCAAAAAGCCTGCCCTCCCCACCTCCCAAAACAGATGAGTGTGATGAGGCAGACAGGCTTGCAGACTTCTGCTGGCACAGTCAGCAGGCTGGGTGTGGATGGGACAGCAGCAGATGCTGTATGTTGCTCTTTACACCAAGGTTCCGTGTGGTCTAGCATGTGTTAGCCCTGCTGACCAGAGGGGCCTCATGAAGTGGGACCAGGTGAAGGTGGAGGGTGGCCCATGCTGGGTCATCAGTTTGGTAGGCTCTGGCATAACTTCTGTGGCATCGGTGGGAGACTGTGGGGTTCTCAGGTGTGAGTGAACAGAGCTCTTGGGGTTGGAGATTGGGTTTCTCCTCCCCACAACAGCTTGCTTGGTGGCTGTAATCCAATTTGTGGGGCTCTGAGTGACTGAAAGACTAGTGTGACACACGTCCATGTTGAATGGGTTCACACTGACCTTTGTACCAGGGTAGTTGTGAGCAGGTGAACATCTCAGGCTGGTTCTCCTGCAGCTGCATCGAAGCTTGTGCCAGGACAGGAGACAGGTGAAGATGCTGTGGCAGAACCACTCACTTCATTACTTGTTTGGAGGCCTCATGGAAACTGGACTAGACATGGCTGGAGTCTCCTTCTGTCCAGCCCAAGGGCAGCCTGAGCTGCTGCCTGCCACAGTCCGCCAGCAGCTCCTTTTGGGGCTGCTATCCCTCTGTGGACATGGGGCAGAAAGGCCAAAGGGCCACTTCCCTGCTGACACTCAGAGCCACCAGGCTGGCAGGTAGGAGCTTGTTGTTGGTTCCCCTCAGCTGAGGCGATCCCTACCCTAAAGGGGCTCCCCTCCACACACAGCCTAGCTCTGCGGAGGGACAGCTCTGTCATGAATTCACACTACAGTGCCCTGGTCTCTGAACTTCAGCGAGCTCAGAACAGAGCCCCAAGAGGAAGGAGTGTCCATAGCAGGACTGTGTGGGCTGGATCTTGCACTCCTGAGAAACCCCACTGAGAGCTGTGGGGGGGGAAAGAGGATGCCAGCTGTCTCACAGACTTTTGGGTGGGAAATTTCCCCAGGCTCCAGAGTCCCTTGGCAGTTCTGCGTGGTCCTTTCCATTCACATGCCAACGTCTTGCCTCTCATTGCAGCCTTCAGATGATGAGAACAGCGACAACAGCAACGAGTGTGTGGTTTGCCTGTCAGACCTCCGTGACACCCTCATTCTGCCCTGCAGACACCTCTGTCTGTGCAATTCCTGCGCTGACACCCTGCGCTACCAGGCCAACAACTGCCCCATCTGCAGGCTGCGTGAGTATGTGCCCAGGAAACCAGGGCACCTTTCTCCTTCCTAAGTTGCTGTTAAGTCAGTACAGGCTGTGAGAGGGAGCATTTTGTATAGCCCACCCCAGGGCTCAGCATCAAACATGCTGCTGCTCTCACTAGCATCTCCCTGCTGAGGAAAGGCTGAGGGAGCTGGGGCTCTTTAGCTTGGAGAAGAGGAGACTGAGGGGTGACCTCATGAATGTTTATAAATATGTAAAGGGGGAATGTCAGGAGGATGGAGCCAGGCTCTTCTCAGTGATGCCCAATGGTAGGACAAGGGGCAATGGGTGTGAGCTGGAACACAGGAGGTTCTGCTTCAACTTGAGAAGAAACTTCTTTCCAGTGAGGGTGCCAGAGCCCTGGGACAGGCTGCCCAGGGAGGGTGTGGAGTCTCCTTCTCTGGAGACATTCAAAACCCACCTGGACACCTTCCTGTGTGATCTCATTGAGGTTCCTGCTCTGGCAGGGGGATTGGACTGGATGATCTTTTGAGGTCCCTTCCAATCCCTGACATCCTGTGATTCTGTGATTCCTGGCACCTAAAATAACTGTTGTCAAACAGGGAAGGAGAAGAGCACGTGAGTGAGTTGCTCTTTGTCTAGTGCCTCCCTGGCCATTTGCCCTCTCCCTGGGATGGATCTGAAGGTGCAGGTGCTCTGTACTGTACCATGTAGGTGGCTCTTGTGTTTTGGTGAAGAAGATGGAAAATCCCCCAAGGGAGGGGATGTAGCAGCTTTATCCTGAGAGTATCTGGCTGAGACAGCAGCCAGCCCCACTGGAGGGCTGTCCAAGTACTTTGCATGATTTTTTTTTCCCTCTGACCAGCTTACTTTGACTTCACCAAGGAAGCAAAGATGAGACAACAGTCAGTTTAGAGGCCTTTGCTTTGCCAGGAGAGTGAGGAGGATCTGCTTAACCCCTGCATTGCTCAGCTCCAGAAAGATGGAAAAAATTAAATACCTGTTCTGACACTCAGGCAGCACTTGGTGAATTCCAAGGCCTTTCTGAAAAGCCCAGAGGCATAGGAGTCTCTTGAGAAAATGCCTGTTTTTTTTTCTGGAATAGACAGATCATGTGCTTGGTATCTGAGGTATTTGATTGTTTATAATCGATACTCCTCAGGAAAAGAAAAAAGAGCCCAAGACAGATGTTTGTCCTGAGAAATGAAGTATAAACAGTTCAGACTTGGCAAAGGTGCAGTAACCAAAAGCAAGATCTTATCAGAGGAAGTGCCAGACAGCTTTGACTATAAGTAGCACAACTTAAAACACAGGAACACCATTATCTCATCGGTATGCTGCAGCACAGTAGGTTGTATTTGTCTGGAAAGTTGCCCCCATGTCAGACTTCCTGGGAATTTGCTTCTGGGGAGGGCAGAGGCAGCAAGGACAGGATAGATTTGCAGCTCTGTCCTCTGGCTCTAGGCTGATCTTGCAAGTGGCTGAGTGCAACAGGAACTAGGGAAGTGCCTGGGCTTTTCCTTATGTGTGAGCAAGTTCTTCCAACTGCATCAGAACAGATGTCTGGCTCATTCATGTGCACCCTTGGCACAGAGGAACTAATGATATTAAAGATCTGCAGATAGAGAATGAGACTGTGAGCAGGGAGTGAAGATCAAAGCTGTTGCAGTGGGAGGACCAAGGAATTGCTGTGCCACAGACAGGAGTTCAGCCACTAACCCTCTGTCAGGGTTTGCAGCTATTACAGAGCCTCTCCCCACCATAGCATTGACCAGGGAGTGGGCAGCTGATGGCAGGAGCGATGCTTCCAGCACCAGCTGACCCCCAGGGCTCAGACTTGTGGGGCCTGAATGAACCCAAAGTGGTTTTCCATGAGGCCCCCCCATCCTGTAGCTTGCAGTGCGCTGCCTGAGGCCAAGCTCATGTTTTTCTTGCTGTGTTGTACAGTATCAGGCCTGAAGCACCTCTGTACTTGACTGTGCCGGGGCAGCACTGTTCTCTGCAAGGCCTACATCTACCCAGACTCTTTTGGCCAGCAGATCTCTCCCCAGTAAAGACCAGTCAACTAGGAGCCAGACCACAGCGCTTGGCTCTGTGGTCCTGCTCCCCCTGCACGTGGAGGGCTCTCCCATGCTGATGGTGTGGCTGCAGTGAGCCGAGGAGCTCTGGTACATGGCTGGCACAGCTTGGTCCTGCTTGGCCATGCAATCACCTGCCTACTGTTCTCTCCTAGCCTTCCGTGCCCTGCTGCAGATCCGGGCTGTGAGGAAGAAGCCGGGGGCTCTGTCGCCGGTGTCGTTCAGCCCTGTCTTGGCACAGAGCGTTGACCATGACGAGCACTCTGTAAGTATCTCCCAGCCCTGTGTACAAAGCCCGGGTGCTGGTCTCAGCCTGAGCAGGCAGCTTGGGTGTGTACAGTTTGCTTGGCCTGATGGCTGATGTCCCTGGGACCTCAGGAGGTGCACTCAGGCTTGGAGCGAGGTCTTCTGAGCAGTGCAGCCTCTCTTCTCAACCCTGCTAGAAAGCCAGGACCTTTCCTCTTGTGGATTAGTTAATACAACTGATTTTAGCCAAGTGCCCTCCTGTCTTTTGGAGGTAACAAATCCACAGAAACCTCAGCCTGAGAAGTTTTCTTGGAGCCTGTCCCAGCAAGAAAAGTGGCAGATTGTGGGCATTGCAGAGTGGGAGCTGGGAAAATAAATGGGGGTTACAGTTTGACTTGCACACACATCTGTGTGGCAGCACACTCTGATGAAATGCCCTTGGCATTGGGGTTCCCAGCATGGAAGCAGAAAGGCCTCTTGGTGCCAACCTCCCTGAGTGATTGGGGGTCTCAGCACCCAGCTGAGTGAGCGTGGGATAGAAAGTCTTGTGCTGGTGGCCTCAGGACCAGGTCACACGTCTCTGGTGCAGTGAGGGCAGCAGCTCATTGCGTGAGCAGTGCTCTTGCTCTGGTGAGACACATGAGATCAGTGAGGAGAGGAGGATCTGCATCTAGATCATCTTACAGGCTTTTGTGGGAACAGAAAGAGATTGTCACAGAAAAAGCCTGTCTGTCCTCTGCAGCACTGTAGCCCTGCTGCCTTCAACTGGGACTAGGAAATAGGGCAGGGGAGAAACCCCCAGGGTTGCTGTGAAGCAGTGTGGTGTGTAGAGGAAGCAGGTGCTGTCACCTGGAGTGAGGTGAGGAGATGCTGTGTGTCCCTTTGTGCCACTAACCTCAAGAATCAATTTCTTTAAAACCTGGTTTTCTCTTGACAGTGTCCTTTTAAACCCCTTAAAGTGAGCACTGTCTCCCTGCCCAGCAGGAAACCCAGAAGGGAAACAGTAAGTGGCCTTGGTTGCGTTTGCTCCTGCGGCAGTTGTGTGCCAGCACAGTCACTGGCACGTGGAAGTGTTGCACACGGGGGCTTGCTGACACGCTGGGACTGCCTTGTGCCCCTGCACGGGCTGCAGCGCTCCACGTTAGCGGTGAGATGCTCACACCCTGCACGGACAATCACTGACCTCCCTGGTTTGTGTGTGAAGGAATAAACAAGATGGCAGCAGCTTGCCACAGGGCTCTGACGCTGATTCTCAAGGACCATCCCCAGGTCCTGAACCTGGCTGCTTTATGGTTCCTGGCCAAGATGTTTTCGTAGCTTTGTAAGACTGTGGGAAAGCTGCTGACCCTTGGCTCACCCAAAAGCTTCCTGTCACTGGTCTTATCCCCTTGTTAGTTTGGTGTGGACACATCTCGTTGTGGTTTCTACCCCAGTGCGGGGAGGTGGGGGTGGACACATGGGCACGGTTGGACCAGGTCTTGTGTTCAGGGTCACTGGCTGCAATGGGCTGTTTTGCTTTTACAGAAACAGGAAGGATGGAACTTGTTTTGTTGAGGACTCTCCGAGTTGGTGTGAGTGTGTAACTGGGGTGCTGTGCTGGGGACAGTATGAATGGCAATTGTGAGGGACCAGGAGGTGGGAAGGGGAAAGCTGAGGGAGGACCCCTGGCCAGGAAGGGTCTGTTTCTGCCTTCTGTGTGTACTCCCATCATATGCAGCTACAGCTGTCATCGAGAAGGATGCAGTTTTATTTTGCTCAAGCCATCCTGGATGCTCAGCCTCATGAGGAACGTGCCTCGCTGCACTTGTCATGTCTGCAGAAGCCTGAGGTTGGGTTCAGGTGATGAGGCTGTTGCAAGCTTGGCGTGACCTGGCTCTCTGCAAGCCTCCTACAGCAACTGGCAGTGCTCCCGCTGGAGCAGTGGGCTCTAGGGATGGTGTAGTGGTAGGTGTCCCAGGAGAGAGCTGTGTCTCAGGGTTATTTAAAAGCTCAGTAACTTGCAGCGAGGGTGTTGTAGCCTTTTGCTGAGAAAACTGTGCCACAGAACCTGAGCTATCACCACAGTGAACCAAAATGAGCAGCCTTTGAACCTGCAGGTCTTGTCTGCATGGCCAGGAGAAAATATCCCCGACACAAGCCAGGGGGGTTTTATCTCCCTGACTTTTCTGTGACCACAATGGCACCTCCCAGCCACTGTCTGGACATGAAATGCTTTTGTGGAGATGGCTTTTGGCCCCACCGCCTCCGGGTGGCAGCAGCTCTGAGCTGATTCCTTGTTGACTTAGTTATCTTGCAGTCACCAGCTGCAATCTTCAGCACAAGCTCATAACCATCACAAGACCCATACTTTGGGTTGATGCTTGACCCCAGGTGCTGCTCGTTCTCTCCTCACAATCAGATCTATCTCCTTCTGTGACCACAAGTGAATCAGTTCAGCAATCATCTCACCCCAAATTAATGGCTGGGTTGGAACAAGTTGCTGGGCAGGCTCATCTGCAGCTGTGCCATTGGGAGATCAAACACAGAGAAGCTACTGGAGCTCATGGGCAGGCTCAGCAGCAGCTCCCCATCTTAGGTACACCAGAGAACCACCTCCCTGCGGATGCAGGGCTGAAACAGCTTAATTTAGGATAAGCCTGGACTGCTGCAGTCTTGCCTCTTCGTTTGCAGCAGGCTGGGTTGAGCTGCCGCTGACCTACTGGGTTGCACCATAAACCCCGTTTATCTCCAGGTCCACAGGACTCTGATGATCAGGAGAGTTTCTGGAGTAGAACCAGCATTGGTTTAATGGCTTTTCAAGGGTCCCTTTGACCGACAGCTTAGTGAGTTACAGAGGGAATGGGAACTGGTGAAGTTTTGCTCTTGTCCCTGCAGGGTCAGTGGTTCTGTGATCCTTTTCCTACCTTTTAGCAGAGGTGACGGTGCAGAGGGACAGCGTTAGCAGCTGAGGGGACCGAGTCCATGGGAGGAGTAGAAGTGGTGTAGGCTCTGAGGACTCATCAGGCATTGGAAGGGGTTGCCCAGGGCAGTGGTGGAGTCCCCATCCCTGGAGGGATTGAAGAGTTGTGTAGACATAGTGCTGAGGGACATGGGTTAGTCATAGGGGACTGGTCAGTGTTGGGTTCGTGGTTGGACTCGATGAGCTTAAAGGGCTTTTCCCATCCAGGCCATTCTGTGATTCTGTGTTCAGCTCTCAGCTGGTGCACGTGTACTCTGCTCCTTCGATCTCTTGGTGACTCTGGTGGTGCTGTGAAACAGCTGTGTACCACATCTGGAAGCAGAAGTGAGGGGCTCATTGAGCTGGAAGGGTCTCTGAACCCTCGGAGGAACCTTTAGGAGAAAAAAATCCAAACATATTTTATAGCAGCTTTGTTAGGAACCTTCTTAGCACCCTCACTGCCCAGCTCTTGGAAGTATGGTGGGGAGGTGCCCCCCCGTGTTCCAGCTTGCTGAGGTGCCCAGTCTCTCAAGCATGTCTCTGGAAACTTGCCTGGAGTATCACCAGCGTTACAGCCCAGAGGGGAGCGCGTGGCTGTGGCAGGGGACGGAGGCTGAGGCTCTCTGGAGAGGTGGCTGTGGGGACGGGCTGCTGGGAAGCGCAGTGTGGGAGGTGCAGGGCTGGGTTGCAGCGGGGTCTCCCTTTCCTAGGGGGGCTTCCAGCCTGATGAGCGTTTCTTAACCTGCCCTTCTCTTTCTCATCCACAGAGCTCTGACAACATCCCTCCAGGCTATGAGCCCATTTCCTTGCTGGAAGCCCTGAATGGCCTTCGCTCTGTGTCCCCGTCCATCCCCTCAGCTCCTCTGTATGATGAAATCAACTACTCTGGTGTGGTGGATGGGATGCCCCCCGCCAGCCGCCCGCTCGTTGGGATGGACAGAGCTGTGGAGAGCAGCCACCAAAAGGGCAAGCGGAGCAAGTCTCCAGATAGGTCAGCATGGGGACGGAGGGGTCCACTCCTCTTGCAAGCCCTGAAGGCTTGTGGCCAGACACACTGGGAGCTGGGAGGGCTCTGGCTGGTCCCATCACCGGTAGCACTGCTAGCTCATGGTTTTAGGAGGCCAGCAGGTCCTCATGCCATGAGAGAACTGGGACACTGCCCCTGTGTTCAGCCTGAGGTCACCAGCTTATGTCTAGGGCTGGCTTTGTCACCAAAAGAAGGAGGACTTTTAACAAGAAGTTTTCATCCAGACTTCGGCTGGAAATGTCTCCTTTCCAATGCAGTTAGTTCCTCAATTTGCATTTGACATCCAAACCTTGTTGGGTTTCAGCTTTCCATGGAGTTCCCCAGGAGCAAAAGAATGGAGAGAGAAGTGACTTGAATTTCAGAGCACAAAATGCTGGATGAGATCCTTTGGTTGTTGTCTGAAGCCTCCTCTGTTGGCCCTGTGATGGAGGATGTAGAGGTGGATGCTGTGGAGTGGGCAGCCCACTGCAGCTGCCCTGCACGTGTCCCTGGTGGGGCTGTACAGATGGGGTCAGGCTGGGTTTGCTCCTGGCACTGCTCACTGTCCTCCATTCCAAATTTCCCCCTGGGAAGGGAACCCCTGAAGGTGTGAGGAGCAGTGTGGGACCTGTGCCTCTCGCTTTCCATGCGGAGGCAGGATTGTCCAGGTCGTGTTACTGTGCTGGAGCTCTGCACTGCTTGGCTCTGCCCCAGAAACGTTGCTGCTGCTGTTCCTGGAGGGCCCTGGTCAGTTTAGCCCCATGGTTTGAGCTCCTGCTCATGTGTGTTGGCTTATGGAGGAGGGACAGGGCAGGGGTGGTGACAACTTGAGCTGCTGACACCAAATCTGCCAGAGCCTGTGGTGCTCCTTGCAAATGGAGTTTCTCTTGCCGCAGCACACTACGGTCTCCTTCATCCCCCATCCACGAGGAGGATGAAGAGAAGCTCTCTGAGGACTCTGACTCGCAGCCAGCGCTCAGTGGGGGTGAGCAGGTCCTGAGAGAGAACAGCTCTCCAGAAGTAAGTGTACTCTGCTGGGGAGAAGGGTCAGAGCTCTTCTGAGGGGGCTTCTGGGACACGGGAGGTGCCTGGTGATGGGCCATCGCTTCCTCAGTGACAGGGTCAAGATGAGCATGAGCAGCCCAGAGCCGACAGTCTCAGCTGCATTTACTTCCCTGTAGAGCTCCTCAGGGAAGGACATCGCTGCTCCCTGTGCCCCTGACACATCTTTGGGAGCTGGGGGGTTGGAAAGCAACTTGGCTGCAGCCGAGTCAGAGCTGACCTTCCCCAGCTTCTGTGGGGAGCCCAGCACTGTTTGGGACAGGGGTGGACACTGGGCTTCGCTGGGTTCCAGCACCTGCTGCCATTGCCTGTAAGATCCCTCCACCACAGGCCAGGGTGCCACAAGGTGATGGGTGGCCCCTTGGTGTCCCTCTGGGAAATGAGTCCCCAGCCCTGAGCACAGCTCTGTGGAGAAAGCCAGAGCAGGAGACAAGCACAGCAAAGCCCTCCAGCCCACAGAAGTAACCTCTTTCTCCTCACAGAGCGTGGCAGGGGAAGAGATCGAGGAGGCCTCGTCCCTGCAGCAGGGTAGGTGCACACTCAGCCACGGGGGCGGCCAGACCTCGTCTCGGTGTCCAGCTCTGCTGTGGTGGGAGGGGGACAGCTGGGGAATGGACATTGGAGTTCAGAAACATCCAGCCCCTAAAATCCCATCTCAGAGCTGCTTGTGCTTCACCAGGTCCCTGGTACTTCCCTGGTCTCTCCTGGGAAGTGGGGGAACAAAATCAGCGAGTCTCTTGGTTCATTTGCCAAGTGTCTGTCCTTGCTGAACACTCTGCACAGGCAGAGCTGGCCACGCCGTGGGCTGTCCCCTCGCATGGCTGAGGGGGGAGATGGCTGCGTGCACCAGTGTGATCCTGGTGAGACCACAGCTCTGGTACTGGGCATGCAGGGTGTGCCCCGTGACTTCGGGATGGGTGTCCGGTGCTCAGTCGGCATCCAGAGGGCACGAGGACAGGGCGGGAGGAGGGTGCTGGGTGCGTTTTGGGGCATGAGCCTGCTCATGAGCAGAGCTGGCCCCTGGCACTGTGACCTGGGCCAGGCTGACCCGCTCTCCCGAGACCTCTGCGGGGTTGGGGTGTCCTGGAGAGCTTCCTCATGTGGCAGATCTCAGCCCATCCTCCTGCCCTGCAGAGCTGGGCTGGGGACTGAGGGGCTGCTCTCGGTGGGTTCTAGGTGGCCGCCCGCCCTCGGTGGAAGATGTCCTG
>NW_010294964.1:0-7988 GCF_000700745.2 Antrostomus carolinensis
AGGATGCTGTGGGAGACCGTGTCAAATGCCTAAGTGAAATCAAGATAGACCACATCCACTGCTTTGCCATCATCTAGCCACCTGGTTATGTCTTCATAAAAGTCTACCAGGTTGGTCAAACACGACTTCCCCTTGGTGAAGCCATGTTGACTGCCCCTAATGACCCTCTTATCCTTGATATGCCTTGAGATGGCACCAAGGATAAGTCGTTCCATCACCTTCCCAGGGATGGTGGTGAGGCTGACCGGTCTGTAGTTACCCGGGTCCTCCTTCTTGCCCTTTTTGAAGACTGGAGTGACATTTGATTTCCTCCAGTTCTCAGGCACCTCTCCTGTTTCCCAGTGCTGTAGCCTCATCATAAAAGGCCACCAGATTTGTCAGGCATGATTTGCCCAGCAATTAACCAGTATAAAAGAATCAAAACTCCAAGATAGCAATGCCTAGTTGTTGTTGCCTTGAGATCTCTGTTAGGATTTCTGGAGTTCTCTGATGGCTGAACAAATTCCCTCTCTGCATTTCAGCCTGTGTCAACATGTGTCAACACATCATGCCACATAAAACTTGCTTATCCTTACCTGTACAGAAGAAGATATTCTGAAGATGCATGGGTAAAAGATGTTTCTTTCCCCTTATGTACCCTTATTTTTCTGGTATTGTTAATATTGGCTTGCTTCCTGCTTTCTCTCTAAAGCTCAAATTAGGGCAAAACTTAAGCAACCCTGAGAGAAGATGCTGAATGTCACCAAGGTAGTGATTCATCCATAGCTAGTATTGTGAAATCCTCATCTGCAATGTTGCTTATTGTCCCATGCCAAAGAGGAATGCTCTAGGCACACATTAAAGGGCATTCATTGCCTTTGGTCCACAGCAATCTGTTTTAGTCATGATTATCACAAACTGCTATAATGACACCAATTGAGTCAAAAGCAGGACTTGGGTAGATCTCCCTGTTTTTAGGAACTATTCTGCATATATCTCTGTGCCTTCTGAGAATCCACATGTACATCCCAGCAAAAGTCAGCCCATTCTCCGAGTCTTCTGGAATAGAGTTTAAAGAGGCATGTTCCCTTAGGAGCATGAGAGGTGGAGCAGTTCCCCTCCTAATTAACAGTATATATATATATACATATGCACACACATGTATGGAATAAATTTGGAATAAATAAATAAATAAACATGCATAAATATACATACATCAGTACAACTTTGATATTCATTAGTACTTTTCTTTTCCTCTGTAAAATTGCTTGTTTTGGTTTGCTAGCTTCATTTTTACTTGCTAACAGAAAATACATAATAGGTTTGGTCTCCAGTGTTGTTATTTGTGCAGTGGTTTCTTTTCTGAGTAGAAAGACTGAGTAAGAGCTCTGTTAAGCACCCCAGTACAGTGCAGATGAAATAGTTCCTGATGTGCTCATTTTTTCTGCAGCCTATTCAATGTTGTTTACTTTTTTGCCATTCTGTGCCTTGATTGATAATCAATACAGAATGAGGCACCACAGCTTCACTGACCTGAGGGGACAACTACCCTGAGGTAATTTTCTACTTCTACAAATTCTTCACTAAAGTATATACAGGAATCTCACTCTGTAATATAGAGAGTGGTTCACAATGAGATTCCACTATATCTTTCAGAGACTTTGCAACACCCTGTTCAGTTCTATGGGTAAAAACTGAAGGCTAATGCACTTGCTAATAAGATATTAAAAGAAAAAAAAAAAAAAAAAAAGGGCTCATCATGATATTTTTGTCATAAAGTCATAAAGTCAAGGAGTCAGGGACATAAAGAACAAGAATACAATGCCTGGAATAGCAAGATGTTTGTTTTATTAGTAGACCAAGATGCCAGGTAATAGATAGTCAAGAAAGATGTCTATAAGATCCTGAGAAAAAGGAAAAACAGAACAGAAGTTCATGTCACGGCACAAAATTTGAAAAAAAAAGAAGTGATAATTTCACACCAATATTTTATTGGATCGTAACTGTAGCCATCTAATCAGTTTTGCTACATAACTGTAAACCTGCCTTCACAGACTGCTGATTTCCTTTTGAAAGGACATTTATGAGGCTGTGTGAAATAAAAAGCTTATAAAGTCTGCAGTCCACTTGGAAAATCCCTAGAGTCTCCAGCAGTGTGTGCTCTCATATGAGTCTACAGCAAACCTGGGACAGATGAGCTGGCCCCAAACATGAGCAAGGAGGACCCTAGCTAAGGGCCTATGCAGTCCAGAAACATGAACAGAGGTCTCTGAAGGAGATACAGAGACATTCAGTGTTTAGTCATGCTACACTGTTCGGGAAGGTGGAATAAATCACCAGAATTCTTGTATTTTTTGTGTTTGGTTGTTTGCCTAATTTGCTATTTTCTGAAAGTGCATTTGTTGTACTAAAATAATATCTTGCAGACAAATCAATGTGCATTCAGTGTATTAAAGGTTAGCACAATAGATGGCAAACATATGTTACACATGAGTGGCCACTTGTAAATTCCTGAAGCTTAAAGTACATATCTAGCCCCTAAAAATTAAAATGCTGGAGTAAACCTAATGATAGCTAGAGGTAAGAATATGGAGCCAGCAGGTTTTCTTAAAGGAACTTAGAGACAATATGTCATTTTAAAGAAAAATCTGTATATACCTGAAATTTTTTGCAATACAACTATAAGTAATAAACATGCATTTATTTGAATCATTTTGTAGTAATGTAAATTTGGGGGAATATATCATAAGGAAGTAGGATAGTTGCTTGTATATTTTGGAAATGCTTGGACCCTGAATGGTCTTTGAGGCAATCTGAGGCAAAGCAAAGGAATGGAGTACTATAAATAGGCAGAGTTTTTTTTTCGTATTAAGTCTTGCTTCTCCATGACACAGATACAGAAAGTATGGGATGGCTAGAAGCAACTCAGATCGAGAAATTTTGTGGGGCTTAACTCGGTGGAAAGGCTCCTTTTCACACCAGTAAATTGAAAATCAGTACAGTGGAGGCGTTAATTAATTCTACAAAACAATCCAAAAACCGAAGCTTTCAGACTTAGAAAGACCAGTACTGGCCTAAACGCAACAAGGCACACAAAAGTAAAGCAGAGATTTCATTGAGGTCTAATAATTACTGATCTCTATATTATACAAACCAAATTAATTGACAGAGAAGAATCCAAGTATTAAAAATTAATGTCTCTGTTAGGGTGTTTCAGCACCTGTTCATATCCAGATATGTTCCAAGTTATCTCCAGAAATGAAATAGAATAATTGAGTCGGATCCCAGCCACGTATTTGCCTAAACTAAAAAGAGGAAAGAACTAGCAGTCTTTATCATAATCCAGAACTGGATATTCAGGAGAGCAGTTAGACCTTTTCCATCAATTTCCTCATAATTTAGTTACCAGTCAAAGGTTTTTCTAGTGTAGAACATTATTATGTTTAACACCTGCTATGTTATTGCACAATTTTCTTTATGCTGACATTAAAACAGGGAGAGGAGAGTGAGTGATTACATTCTAAGATACAAGCTGTACTTTTGAAGATTTACTTCACAGCAATTAAAAAAAAAATGAACATATCTGCATGTTTGCCTTTCTCCATACTGAAGTAAGGAATACTCTTCTCAGTGCCTTCTTATTTCCTGTGCTTATTATCTACCTCTACAACATGTGGCAGTTCTGCACTGTGAATTACTTTGATGCAACAAAAAACCAATTGCAGCAGCATTATAACTGTAATGGCAAGACCTAAAATCTGTAGTTATGTATTACTACTTCAACTGCCACATAGGCCTAAACTTGGTGGGGTTTTCTAAAAAGGCAATGAAATTCCAGCAGAGGAATTATCTGCCTGGCTGGCTTCTGAGAAGCCCTTCTTGGGCAATCACAAACAGCTGTGTGGTCCCCAGCTTGTATGGGACTTGGGGACAGGTCACCTGGCAGATAGTTATGAGCTGTGTGCTGAAACAGCTGAGTGGGCAGAAGACTACTCAGCTTTTCAGATCTTTTGGGAGACTGGTTTATGTAATCCATGCCCAGGACCTCCCTCCAAAATATATGTTAGATATCAGTATTTGTAAGCATACCAACTAACGGAGCATTTCTGGCAGGAGGTGCTGAGTGGATGTATGAAATGAAGACACTCAGTGTTGGACTGCCAGCAAAGAGGAACTTGAATTCTTGTTATTGTGGGCATATAGGGATGTGATTTATCTCAGACATTCACCTGCAGTGGACACCAAAGGAAGTACCCGTGTACATTAATGGAATGCTGATGAAATGTAGCTGGTGAAATGTAGATCAGTGTGAAGTGTGGATGAAGACATAGATGGCAGGGTGGAGAGATTTTTCCTGTTTTATCATGTCAGCAATGATGTTTTATAGAAACACACAGGTGAAAGCTGTAGAGTTAGAACACAGCTTGTTTGTTCACTGTAAGAATTGTACATCTGATAGCTCCATCTGCCATTTTTGCTCTCCGTCAGCAGTTTGAAGGGTGAAAGATGTCTGATTGAATTAAAATGCTATTTATCTTTCAACCAGAACTTTTGGAAGGCTTTTCTAGGGAGATAGTTGATGAAGAGTCCTTGTTCAGCCACTTGTTCAGCAACTGCCACCAGGTTAATGTTTCAAGTGTAGCCAACCATTTTTCAGCATTTGAGGTTGCAATCATTTATTACTGCTACATATAAAGAGAGTTTGTTTAAAAGTTTGAATAGAACTCAGGGAAAAAATGATTTCAAGACTTCTGGGTGGTGCAGGGGAGAAAACCAGGAAATAATGGGAAACAGAAATTCTGTCACCCTGTCAGAAATATATATATATATATACACATATATTTTAAATTAGTCTCAAAAGCTGTTAAGCCTTTGCTTTTTTTTTCTTATTTAAGATTAGAGATATCAAATGAGCTTGCAATTTAATCTTTTATAGTCTATTTATAATCTATAATCTTCTACAGGGAGCCTAGGTTAATGCTTAGTGTTACTTAAAAATTCACATGAATACTTTCAACCAGCTGTAGGATGTAGTAAAGGGATTTATGAATTAAAGGATGATTGATGCTATAAGAAGCTCTTGCTGACTTTATAAGACAATTCACTAATTTTTCAGTTAATATCATAGCTTATTCTATCCAAGGTAAGTTAATGGAACATTCAATTCCATTTTCCTTTTTCTTTAAGTAAAAGGGGTACTGGCACTACAGTGTTAATGATTTAATGTTATGTTTAGATTATTGTGTTGATTAAATTGGATTCACTAGATTACTGGCTCAGAAACATGCTATCATGCATTTTATGTTCCTTGTGCCATTTCCCATTTTGGCATCCATTTGCTGAGAAATGCTATAGCTTCTCCTCTCTTTGTCCTGGAGTCTTGACCCCAGAGTAGCTGGGGTGACACTATGCCATGTCCAAGCACCACTGGAAGGCAAGTCCCTCGAGTTCTGTTGTGGGACTCAGTACACATGGAACTGTTCTTATTTCATGGCCCTTTGCACACCTCTTACTCATATGAACTTCATACTACACAAGATGCGTCTTTCCAACACTTGAACTGGCATGTGGAATCTCAGATACTTGTATCACAGGTCATCTCTGATATTTGTCCTAAATGAGGCTTAATTACTGTGTGAAGGGAAACCTTTAAGGACTGTAAAGCTTGGAATCCCTCTAACAAATCCATGGCTTTTGCTTGAATCCAGTATATTTGCACATTCTCCACATACAATGACACATTAAATCCACAGTCATAGTTTAGTAAAGCAGCCCAGTTGCTGGCAGGATGGAATGCCAGGCTGCAGCTAGTTCCCAGGGGTACATACATAAAGGCTAATCCCTCCAGCACCCAGCTCTAGAGAAGAGCTCATCTTTGCATGAAATTAATTTCACAGCAACCATAGGCAGTCTTATGGCTGGGAACAATGACTGGGCAACCAGACCTTATGTCTACACTCTGGAAGTCCCAGAAAAGAGAATGTTTGGTTTCTTAACAGTCAGGAATTTCAGATACACTTCCCTCCCTTCTTTTTGTCCTTGTTTAATCTCTAGAGGGAAGAGAGGTCTTTTGGCAGAAAGTCAACAACCAGTCCTTCAAACACCAAGTCTCACATCCCTTAGCTCTGTCCCCACCAGCTCTGAGAAGGTGCTGAGGAAGGTGGGCTGGGGATCTTCTCAGCATCCAGCCATCCCTTTCAATGCATCCAGACCTGCTGATCTAGGCCAGTTCCCTTTCAGTCACAGCTGCTGCAGTCTGTGTTCACACTGAGCTGTTGGGCTGTAATGGAAACCTGGTCTCCCTTCAAACTAAGGCAGGTCAGGAAGGGAGAAAGAGACATGATCTCATATTGCTTCCCAAAGCTGATTCAATTACTCCTGCATCCCCAGTGAGGTGCTCTTGTATAGCAAAAAAGTCAAGTCAAAAAAAAACAAAGCCTGAAAGATTAAACTGTTTCTGTTGCAAGAATTCCTATTCCTCTCCCTACCTCAAACATGTTTTTGTTTTTTTTTTTTTCTTTGACACATCAGACTCAGAAAACTTATTTGTGTTAGGCTTTGACTCATCAGCTTCAAAGACCTGTTGCCCATTAAGTGCATTTTTGTGGATGAGATGGAGAGAAGGTGCTGTTAGTGGTGGAAATTAATTCCTTGCAATAACAATCTTCCCATAATCTGTTGCATATTCTTCCTCTTTTTTCTTTTTGCTTACCTTAAGACACAGTGAATTTCTATTGCAAACCTTAATCTCATTAGTTAAACAAAAACGCATGTTCTGTCATCTGACAGGTTTTTAAGTCTGGAATATGTTTTTAACTTGATTAAATTGGCTTTATCTGTGTAACCCCTACTAACATTAATGTCAGACACGTGGCTGAAGCTCTGAATATGAACTTGAGAATAAATCATTAAAATGCAGTTATTTAACTTTTATTGCCCTGCATGTCAGCAATATCAATTGGAGAGATGACTGGAGTGTTGCATGTAACTGAACAGGTGATTAAATCTATCTCTTAATATTTTTCATTAAGATGAACCTGTTTTCAGATATCCTAAATAGTTCTGCTTTATTTAAAAAAAAAAATTAAATTGTTAAAGCTTTAACAAAATATATGTTGAGACATATAAATGGATATATGAGTTCAGTGTTTCCAGTCTTAAAACGGAATTAGCATAATTACGTTTTTTTAAGTGAAAAGCTTAAAAATCTTAAAAGTGTTTCCAGATCTCCAAATAGAATAATAATGAATAAATAAATACATATTTTTTTTAAAGTGTTTCTTCCTTGTTAAGAAATAGCCTTTTTTTGTAGAAAACACTGTTGCAAAGCCTAGACTAGATTTGAAATTTGATGAATGCATTTTCATACTATTGAGCAGTTAAACTGCATTTATGTATCAGAAAATAACATTTATTATGGCTCTGAATTTAAATTATTCTGTAAATAATAATTCCTGGGTACAAACCACTTCATATCAAAGAGCTGATCAAACATAAAGGTTTACAGTTCATGATTTCTGCAAGTCATACTAAAATCAAAGGAATTAAAAATCTGCTCTAAAACCCTACTGAAGTAAGTGAAAAGATGCTCACTGACATTAGTAGGAGTTGGATAGAGCTCACTATGGGAAAAAAAAATCAATGGGCTTTGAATGCATTGAGTTCATACACAGGGCACATCCACATCTTGCAGAACGAGACACTGACTTTCTCCAGCACATGTAGGAGATATTGTTTGGATTTTAATTTAATCCCTTGTTGATTATTCATTGGTGTTGGGCTGAAGAGTGGATAGAATACTAAAACAGATACTTTTACAGCCATACAAAATACGTTAGCCACTTTCAAATGTGTATTCAAACTTAAATAAAACACACTGTATGTATAAACGTACTGCCCACACACACACACTCTTGTTCTCTTTTTGTGTTTCAATACATTCATATATAAATGTATCTGAGAGAAAAAATCTTTAAAACATGAAAAATTACCGTTACAATTTTACAGCA
>NW_010294964.1:8013-8515 GCF_000700745.2 Antrostomus carolinensis
AGCAGGAATTACTATTTGTATGTGGGGTTTTTTGGGTGTTTTTTTGGGTTTTTTTGTGAATGAATACTACAAGTATCTATAGGTCTGGACAGAAAAGCATAGGAGGCTGGAGAGAGGAAAAATGCACAGTGAGAAGGTGGTGTAGGAAAGTTTCCCAAGGAGTGGGGATAACTGATAACCCCGGGAGTCTGTTGAGTCTGCAAGAACTGATAAACTCGGAACACTGTTGAGTCTGCCAAACCTGTGCAAAACCATAAGTCCAAACGAGTGTCAACAGCTCACAGTTGTGGTCTGTGTCTGCCTTAACTCAACCTTTAAACAGGAAAAGGGAATTTACAGCATATGATCAAGCTAAAATAGTGTTATTTGTTTTTTTTTTTTTTTGATAATTGAATACTAAGACATTAATTTTTCAGTGTTCCAGCAATCCTAATTTCATGTTAAGATGCAAAAAATCTTTGAGTTTTGCATCCTTTGGTCTTCATATAGGAGTATCATTCCT
>NW_010294964.1:8542-11149 GCF_000700745.2 Antrostomus carolinensis
TGTTAAGCACTTGCAAACTGAAATAAGCAGTTTTGGTGTTGATTAACATTTAGTATTTATTTTATGTTTGGTTCTGAAATAAGTAGATACAATATCTCCTGACCACGGAAAGCATCAGGATGCATGTGATTAAGATGCATGCATGTGGCATACTCAGCAGTGATGTCTTTCACCTTCCTTCTACTATTTCTTGGGGAAAAAACTGTCAGGGCAAGAGTAAAGAAGAGGTAATGGTTTCCTGAGGGTGATGAGTGTTGCATGAGTAGGGTTAATTATAGGCAAACTGTAGATAGCTTTGTGTGTTATATTTGATCTAAACCCAAATCTGTTAATAAAGTACTAGACTTACCCTGGAGTCTGAGGTCTTGAGCATCAATGAGGGTAAAGGCTTGAATACTCATCGAGCAGTGTAAAGAGGCAATGTTATAGGTTCACGACATGGGTGTTGACTTTTGTACTACTTGATTTTCAGAGGATTAACTTTAGCTATTCATTCACAATGAGAGGGCTTGAGGACTCAAGGAGCAACCTACCGTTTATCTGTGCATTAGCAAAGATTTTTAATAAACTTCATAAATACGCACTGGCAGGGCAAAAGGAGATATTTGCCACAGTATTGCCATAATAAAGTTAATCTTGTCATTTCCTACCTTCTGAGTATTTTATTTTGTACCGTGATTGTTTTCCCAGTATATAGAACACTGGGGAACTGTTGCACAAAACTGAGAAAAAATAAGAGGGAAGCAGGTTCAGACAAAGCTGTCTGTTGCCCTTGCCACAGATGGCACATGGTTTCACTAAAATGTTAAAAACAATCTGAATCTTGTGAGCCTGAGAAGATGTATTATAATGAAGACTTTTTATGGTATGTGATTTATAATGTTTTGTAATGGTTCTGAGAGCAGTGTGATCTCACAGGAAGGCCATTTAAAGCAGGAGGATTACACCAGCAAAAAGTGCTAAGTGAAAAACACAGCAGGAGTGCAAACTAGGAGAAAAGCCCTGAATAAGGAGTGGAGAAGAGGACTCATTACATTTGCATTGAACAGAAGTATGAATAGAATAGACCCAGGAATAGAACAGAACATTCAAGAATAGAACCAGGAGGGGGAAAAAAAGATCCATGTTGATCAAAAGGACACAGGGAGAAAACAGCCACCAAGAGCTCCCTAGCTTGGTCATCCCAGGTGGTTGAGTAGTTAACTAGTTTTTCAGGCACGCTGTGGAGGTCAGCTCAAAAAGATCAGGAAGGGAAATGCGACTGTGCCAGCCCATCAGCTTTCACATTGAAAGCATGGCTCAGAAATCCTACATGACAACTCAGAATGAAACCTGATTCCTAGTACACTCCAAGACTGGAGTTCATTACTGGATATTCCTTTCTCATTTTATTTAAGCAGGAATGTATAGTTTTGGTGTTGGCTGTAATATATTTTTTTAACATCTTTAAGTGCATGTATGTGTGTGCATGTGAATCTTAATTTGCTCAATAAATTCAGTTACAATATTGTGGATAGGCAAATCCTGGGAAGGACCTGCAGTCTAAGAGCTCAAAGAAACTGCCTCCCTCCCAAGGTCAGCTTGCAGACTTCTGTGGTCAGGGTTAGTTCTCAAGGAGAAGCTGCTGCCACAAGTCACAAAGTGGGGCCCTCTAGCAAGAGACAGACTGAGCTCCTGTACCCACACTGATGCAGTGATGCTCCCTGCCTTTCTGCAGGGATGGAGAGCTGGAATACATGGTGCTTTTGGTGAAAAGTAGAAAACACTACAGGAGTGCAAAGTGTGCTCTTGGCCAGATGAAGGAGTGTACTGTAAAGGACCACTTTTCCTCCACTCACTCAACCTTTAGCAATTGCAAAAGAAAAAAAAAAAAAAAAAAAAAAGAAGAAGAAAAGCAACACAGCAAATTACAAAGAGTGGAGGGTAGGATAACCGGGCTGTAGGGGGTAGTTGCACGTGCTGCCAGTGTCCACCATAACTCCCCTTGAGCTCCTGCTCTGGCCTCTCCATTATGTTCACTCCTGTCTTTCACTCTGCCGTGCCTCTGCCTCTTCCTGCAGACCTTCTGCTCTTCTTTCTCTCTTACTGCTGACCATTTTCTCTGCCTCTGCTCCTTCACTTCCCCATCCACCCTGAACTGCTGTGTCTCCCTGTGAGCTTTCCTCACTCTTGCTTGTATTCTTCTGTGGTTCCTACTCCTTTCTCCTTTCTCTATTGGACTCCCATTTCCCCTTGTAGCAGAGTGCCTCCCACCTCTATGGAGAGAACTTCTTCCCACTGCCTCATCTCATGCTTGGTACCATGGTTGCCTCCAGTACCTATGTGGAGTCATTTGTAGAGGCCTTGTAGCTGCTGGATAGAGCTTGCTCATGCTTTGGTGGGGTAAGGTATAAGCAATCTTGTCAAAGAAAGGAGCTCTGACTTCGATCGAGTTTGTTTACAGCCAACAGTCTGGGGACAATTCATCTGGTAAACTAAAGCCACCATCCAGCATGTGTAAACAGAAGGAGTTTCACTTAGTGATCATAATTGGGCAGCTTGTCACAAGAACAGTAAAAGATACTGCTGCTTGAGGTAACCTCTGGTCCTTCTCAAATCTCAAGTACT
>NW_010294964.1:11178-60670 GCF_000700745.2 Antrostomus carolinensis
TAAGCTTTATCTGTTCGCTCCGCATTTACCAACTGAAGTTCCTATTTTCTGAAAAGGACAGATTTTCTATTACTTGCATAGTATACTCAGCATTGAAAATATAATCTGAATTCAAAGATAGAAATCTCAAGACTTAACAAAAAGAGCTGTTATTGCTTCATTTGAGCTTTGAGCCAAAGCAGAATATGCCTAGATTTTACAATGACATTTCTAAATAGTGTTTTAAAACTCTCATTATGTGTAAAATCAATCAGAAGAAGATCTTAATCTTTTACCCGAGAGTCAAAGAGTGGGTCAAAGAGGAGAGGAGCACAGATACTCATGTAGTCATTGTAAAGTGTCCCTGACCACTAAACAAACTAAATCTAAAAGGCAAAAATTTACTGAAAAATAAAATATCTCGACACCATTTTGTGTGGTTCTGTCTTTTATATGAGGGTTAAATTAACATGAAATATAAAGTGTCAGCATAACAGTGAACAACTGCTGTGTGATTACTGTTTGTTTGACAACAAACAGTACATGGGCCACATGCTGCCTGACAAGCAATTTCTCTGGCCTGCAGCACCATGTGGCTGTGGGAAATCATCCTGTTGCACCTCCCTGATGCCAGGACTGTGTGCTTTGGGGCTGAGAGCTGCCAGCAGGCAGCCATGCAGGGTGACTCCTTATGGGACAGCCCTCCCCAAGGAGGAGACAGAACAGAGTGGTTAACTGAGACATATGGGAGAGCTAGGTGACCTCAACATTGTCCATGAATGTAGGCAAATCTGATTGCTGCTACCCAAAAGAGCAGATGTCCTTATCCTTGCAGGCAGCTTTGCAAGGGTGGCCTGCTGAGCAAGGAGGGGAGGAGAGATGTTAGGGATGATCTGGAGGTGTTGGCATGGTTTTCCACCAGTGGGAAAGGATGTGAGGGGCCTGGCCGGGGGAGGAAGAGGGTATGGAAGGAATATACAGGTATTGTAGGGGTCTTTTGTCAAATTTTGGAGATATATCGGGGATGTATTAACCAAGTAGGGGAGAGAAAGGAGGACTGAATATGGCTGGGAGAAATCAAGAGCTGGGAAGGATCTGAAAAAGAGTCCAAGTGTAGCTGTATGTTTGGATAGTGATCTTTTACTTTCTTTGTTTCTTCTCCTGGTTTTTCCTTTCCAGAACTATCTTTTCTTCTTCCCTCATACCCCTGTAGTAGAGTGCCACCTTTTGGGGCCCACAGGTCTCCTTTCACCATCCTCATACATCTATGCACTGCTTTCGAAAAAGCCCCGTTCCCCTTCTGCCAAATCTCCCGCCTCCCACAACAACCTTTACTCACCTACCTGCATCCTGCACTGGTGCTGCACAACTGGTGAGGAGAAGCAGGTAAAGCCTGCCAGTTAAAGCTGTACCAGATCAGGTAGCCCTGGAAATGCTGGTTGTGTGTGGGACATGCCTGCTTCCTTAGTACCTGGTGAAGGAATAGCAAACATTTCCTTATATACCTTGACCCTCTCTCAATGGCAGCAGCTGGAATCTGCTAAGTGAATCAGTTATCCCAGGCAAATGTGCTATGGGCAGTTGTTTTGCCAGCAGCTTTGTACAAGGGACAGGGACCAGCTGAAGAACTGGAATATCTAAGAGTTGTTTGCCCAAAAGTCCACACCCAGATAATTTTGATGAGTCCTTCCTGTTCATGACAACCAACACGATGAACAATGAGACATCTGCATTAAGTTGTAGAAAATATTAAACTTTCCTACTTCAGCACAGCTTAACTAGGACTCCGAGCAAGAAGAATACTGAACTTACAATGCCACTTCTCCTACAGTAGTTTGGAAGCTAGGAAATAGAAAATACTGGGCTCTAAGCCCTCTTGAGCCAGAAGAGGGCACAGCCACAGAAGACAGCAGTAGGACATTTTCTACAACAGGGCACCTGAGATCCCTCAGAATGAAGGTCTGGAACCCAGATAGGCTAGTTGATTGGAAATGTATTTTAGCTACTGGGGTGTTACACAAAAGTAGCATGTGCTACTACCTAATGGCATCCTTACTAACTGTGAGACCAGCAGAAGTTGCAGATGAGGCTCCCTGCATATTTGCAGGAACATCTATGACATCAGCCCCTTAGGCACAAGAAATCTAGGGTTTTTTTAATTCCAAAAGGTTTTAGACAGCAGACTGTCCGGCTCAGAAACAGCAAAATCTCTATTTTGCACTTTAAACATTTTATACCTAGACTGTGTTTTATTGAACTGTTCTCAACCTGAATGAATCTCAGGAGGTTAAAGAACAATTTTGTCTCCTACGTATTTTGCTGAAAGTCCTCTCTAGAATTTTAAAAGAATACTATAAGGAAAACTGAATTAAATACATAACCACACTTAACCTATTCTGCTGCACTAATTTGCTCACCAACTGTATGGACACAGGTAGACTTAATACCAGGAAGAAAACATTTTGATATAGAAACACAGAATCATAGAATGGTTTGGGTTGACGGGACCTTAAAGATTATCTAGTTCCAACCCCCCTGCCATCAGCAGACACAGCTTTCACTAGACCAGGTTGCTCAAAGCCTCATCGAACCTGGCCTTGAACACTTCCAGGGAGGGGGCATCTACAACTTCCTTGGGCAACCTGTTCCAGTGTCTGACCACCCTCACAGTGAAGAAATTCTTCCTAATATCTAATCTAAACCTACCCTCTTCCAGTTTAAAGCCATTACCCCTTGTTCTATCACAACCTGCCTTTGTAAAAAGTCCCTCCCCAGCTTTATTGTAGGTCCCCTTCAGGTACTGGAAGGCCGCTATAAGGTCTGTCTGGAGCCTTCTCTTCTCCAGGCTGAACAGCCCCAACTCTCTCAGCCTCTCTTCATAGGAGAGGTGCTCCAGCCCTTCGATCATCCTCATGGTCCTCCTCTGGACTCGCTCCAATAGGTCCATGTCCTTCCTATGTTGGGTGCCCCATAACTGGATGCAGTACTGCAGGTGGGGTCTCACAAGAGCAGAGTAGAGGGGGAGAATCCCCTCCCTCGACCTGCTGGCCACGCTTCCCTTGATGCAGCTCAGGATATGGTTGGTCTTCTGGGCTGTGAGCGCACATTGTCAGCTCTTGTTGAGCTTCTAAAGAAAATGATCTTATTGTGTTATGTGTGATATATGTCATAACCAGGCCTAAAACCATAAACTAACAACATTAGTTATTTCTATAAAAAAATGTGAGATTTTTGTTCTGAAAAACAGAAGACATCTGTTAATTTATATCTATCAAGTTATCCATCTTTCATCTAATGTAACAAAAGATAAAACAAACATAAAAAAAAAAGAAATAAAAGCTTCCAACCCCAAAACATGGACTGCTGAATATAAATCAATCCAGTGGCATTTGTTTATTGTGCATATCTATAGGAAAGCAATACCTCTATGTGCACACATGGTACCTCATTCCAGGAAAAGACTGAAAATGAATGTCTAAGGTATGACTAATAGCCAGTGATTATCTGTACGTATATTAAAATTGTATTTATGCTTCTCAGGATGCCTTGTGGAATTTCTTGTAAGCAATGAACCCAGAACCTTAGGCTATAAAAAATGTATGTGTATCCTCTTGAGCTGGACAGCAAATCTGCCAGCTTGGGGCAGTAGCTATCCCATAAATCTCCATAAATGCTTCAGTCACCAGAGAGGAATAAAGAGGCATATTGCCTTAGAAAAGTGAAAAAAAAAAACCTCCAAGCACCAACATTGATATTTTAGGTCAACTGACAAAAAAGGAATATCTCCTAAAATTAAAAGTACTCGTTAATTATTTTGTCTCTAGGATCAATTTCAAAAATGCAATTCTGAAAGAAAAAAGACATATTTTATGTGCTTTTTCACAATGTATTTCTGCATTAAAGGCCTTGAAGTGAAATAACTGCAAAGTCACAGTTACCAAGTCCCTTTTTTTCATTACTGAAAGCTGTTCCTACCTATGTTGACTCACACTCCACGCAATGGTGTATACAGCTCAATTCTTGGGATTAGGCTACAAAACCACAACATTTACATTGTCCTTCACAGTTCCTAGCTAGTCAGGGAGTTTTAAAAACTATTATGTTTTGAAACATGCATTTGTATGCAATCTAATGTGTCACTAGATCGAATCACTGTTTTAAACACTTCAGTGGAGTTGCATAACTACATGGAGTGAAGCAGTCATATCATGTATGGGCAATTTGCAGTTTTTGAGTGTGTTATCTAATCCTGCTAGAAAGGATGTTAAGATGTAATTGTTTTGTGACAGACTGCTTTGAAGCAGGCGTGGTGGGTTGCTTTTGCCTCCTAAATAGCATTATCTCGATATCCATTGGGGTACATTTGCATGTATGTCAGGAACTTGAAGTAAAATTTAGATTTTCAGATGTTAATCTGACAATTATTTCAGATGCACTTATTTTATGCCCTGCATTTAAATAAAAAGCAGAGTCTGAGGACTGCTGAGGTGACAGCAATCAAATTCCTAGTGAACAAATGTTATGAAAGCATAGATAATATCAATACCTTTGTTGAATTCTGAAATGTCTTCAGTTCTGATATCCATGCAAACTATTAATGAACTTAACTTTCCAAAGTTTTCTGTATACCCTAATTTACAAGCAAGAAAACTACTTTGATCCTTATCTTATGCCTGTGCTGTTTTAACATCTATCTATAGCAAAAATCTAAAAGTTTGGTAGTCTTTCTCTCTCTGCTGAGATAGATAGCCAAGAGATTGAACGTTAAGAATTTTGAGGAAATAATATTATGGCTTCAAAGGTATAACAGTACACAAAACATAACATAGTGCAGAAGAATGGTGTTTGCAATTTTATAAAAAGATCACAACTAATACTACAGTCACTTATGTAATACAAAACTTTATTTTTATTTTTTTTTTTTAATCCTGCCTAGACTAAAATGCCTAAATAAACAAAAAGGAAAACACCTGTAGGGAATATTAAAATCTCTATTTAGTGAAATGCTAGTAAGCTACCAAATAGAAGTAAATCACAAGGAAACAGAATTGAAAGCTTAAAACTGACATTTCAAAAGAAAGCTGGAAGATGACTGTCAGTCTGGGAATATACGTCAAAATGCAGGTTGAAATTATAGGCAAGAGCATTTTGAAGTAACAGAATAACTTGCTTGTCACAGTCTGGAATGCCATGTGATAAACAACATGAAGAATTGGCCATGATCTGTGTTAATGGAGACAAACCAGAAAGCTACCACAGATAAACAGCTGAAGAGATGACTGTAACAATTAACTCAGTTTGAAGACTGAAAAAGCTTAGAAGGCTTTAGGTAGTCTACAACTGTAATTTTCTTTCCAGTGAAACATCCTACAGAAGAGGTCCCTCACACCACTCACACACCCAGAGGAATTATTAGAAAAAGTCAAAGCAACATAACAAGGAAAGCCAAAAGGCCTTGTGCAGCCTTCGTGGCACACAATTCTCTTCTTGCCAGAGGAAGAGCACCAAAGGAAAATAAATCCTCACTACACTTACGTACATACTGAGAGAAAACAGCTGTAGCAACCTGGAAGAGGAGCTAAACTGTTATCATGTCTGTATGCCCATATTAACAGTTCTGTAAATGTCCACCTGCAGGATGATCAAACTCATCAAGTCATGCTTTTTTCTTCAACAGAAAGTCACACTTAGTGGAACAATTAATCTTAAAAAAGCTAAGGAAAGCAATTTCTAGCACTTTTGGAGATAAGAACAAAGCTTTTTGCTCTTGCTACTCAACAGCCATTGACAGTGTTTACATTTCACTTCAGAAGAATTGTTTCATCACTTCAGTCAGTGCAATCACTTGTTTCTTACAAGGTGCTTCAATTTCAAAATTAAAAATAAAAAAAAAATACATGTAACCCTTTCCAGTTCAAACTTTCTGCCTGAAATAAGTCCTTCTCATAAACTGAAAAGCCATGGTGTTATTTGTTCTTCTTAAATAGATTAAGAACTTTCCTATTGCTGATCTAAGTAATGAGAGAGCATTTCACATTTTACTTTTACAGAAAGCAGTATGGACCCTAAGGCAACAGGAAGTCATATACTAAAGTCTGGTAACTAATCACTGAATTCCTATCAGCAGCTTTTACAGAAAGATTTAAGTGATCAACAGGAGAGCTGAAAAACTAAGAAAAAGAAATGCAAATTTACACTGAAACCTGGTCAGGGAAATAAGAGCCTGATTTTCACTTGGAAGAGGAGGATCCCACATCCTGTGGCTGACTATGTGTACTTATCCCGTAATAAGAGACACTCTTTTGGAAATATGAACAGAGTTTATGTAACTGTAGAGTCAGTCTTGCTTGCTCTCGTAGCTCTGGTTGTTGCATTACTGGCTGCAGGATGGTCTTCTCTGAAGAGAAGGGGAGACACATATTCATCCCTCAGAAGAACCAGTAGATGTCATCTGGAAATTACTTCAGTAACACTGTACATCCTGTGTCCTGCAGGCTACATCATTCACTTAAGAATAATTCATCCAGGACACTTTCTAAACTACTTAAGGAATATCCCTTTTCATGCTTGGGCTGGGCAGGTTGTTTTGATGCTCTACACTTTATTTTTCTTTTTTTTTTTTTAATTTTCCTCCCATCACACAAAAACCATGGAAACAGTAATTTAATTGCATAACCTTGTGCTGTCACATATCCAGAAGAGCTCCTAGCATGTGACAGGAATGCAAAAATTTTGTCATATGCCCGTCACATCTCCGGATATATAACAAGAAAGAGGATATGGACTATAACTTTGTCGCCAGGCTAGCTTACATGTACTCAAAACATAAGATTTCGTTCAGGCTCAAAATACACTAAGCTTTAAACATGCTTGTTCGAGCAAGAATTCCCTTGCTTGATGCCTTTCAGAATAGCTTTAAAAAAAGAAGGAAATAAGGTAGGTTTTTTTCAAGTTTTAGGGTGGACTTAATGAGACTTAGTGTTGAACCCGACTGACTATGTGAAGATAGAAAGATGTAAGCAGAAAGACAGCTAGTGCTTCTCATTCTAGGGAGGAAAACTCTTTTTGCTTAAATGTTTACCCCACTGAAAAGGATAACCTAAACAGTATATCAGAAATTATGTATGTACCAATATACAAAGGACATTTTATAACAAGTGTACTTCATTTAAACAAATTTTTTTCAGTACATAGAGAAATCACGATGACCTTTTCAAGTACCATTATTTCTAGAGTCTTCTTTTTATCCTTTACCACATCCATTGTTACAGTCTATCTAGAAAAGCCTGAATGAGAAACTATAAACCACCAAATGTCAAATGAAATGTCGTCATTAACTTTAATGTGTTGCTGTTCATCACAATAAGTCTAATCTTGAGACAACTCAAAATAGTTATAAACTTGTGTAGATTCACTGGCAGTGAAACTTCTCCTAATTTTCATGCATCACAGGAAGACCAGGATTGTATTGTTTGTCCTAAATGTAGCAAAATTTGCCTTCTATTTTAATAGTTTCCTAGTTGTTGTGAGAGGATCTTTTCATTTTTACTGTATTATTCCTTACAATGAAATATTTTGATAAGGACTTTTCTTCTTTTGAACTGAACAATTAGTACAAAATATTCCAGTTGACGGGAGCATAGTGTCCTGCTAGCAAATAGAACAGTCAGGAAGAGTAAAATGTCCAAAGTACAATTCATTTTAAGGCCTTCAAAACAAGAATCAATCACTTCATAGCCTCACAATAGTAAGTCTTTTTGTATTAAAGTT
The DNA here is from genome assembly GCF_000700745.2 of Antrostomus carolinensis. Lineage (NCBI taxonomy): Eukaryota > Metazoa > Chordata > Aves > Caprimulgiformes > Caprimulgidae > Antrostomus > Antrostomus carolinensis. The sequence goes on from NW_010294964.1 coordinate 18,928, forward strand.
TTACCATAAAGTTCTTATGATCTAAATTCTTTTCACCCTAAATTCAAAAGAATCAGTGCCTTTGTTTACATTGTTAATATTCAAAACAAATTACCTTGTAGTTTGAGATGCATTATGTATTTCTTTTTTTTTTTCCTATAGAAAACAATATGTAGCTGCCTTTAACATTGGAGTAAAAAAAAGGAAAAAAGTCAAAGAAAAATTTATGTTGCCTTTTCAGAATTAATTTGAACTTTTGTATTATACAGTTAAATGTTTTGCTAGAATCTGTTCTGAAGTGTTAGTCTTAGCAGGATGGACACTGAGTAGATAATGTGCAAGCAGCACTTGCACATAACACTGTGTTCTCAATACCCAAATAACAAGGCTCTTTTTGTTAATAATTTCTTAATTGCCTTGTATAATCTTGAACATGATAGAGATTTTGAGGCACAGCAAAGAGCTGGATTAAAATAGCTTGCTGAAAGCAGCAAGAGTTGTTTCATTTCTCCTTTGTCTTCTTCACAGGGATGGAAATCACATTTCTACTTCCCCCATTAAGATACTTTAGACCAATACATCTTACATAGAAAAATTCTGCTTTATTCTGGAAACTGATAATCCATGAAGAACCTAGAATAACTCAAAGAAAATGGTGAAGCTGAGTCCATCAACATTATGGTTTCTTCTTTCCCCATGTCTTAAGACTTCATCATGGTTGGTGAAAGGATGTACTGGAGTCACTGCTTGCCTTGGATCTATGTAACCCTGATTCCAAAGCTACCTGAACTCACCACCCAGTAAGGTGGCGTCAAAATTCTTCTTTCAATTTCCTTGAAATTCACAGCCTTAGTTATAAAAATAAAATCTAACAAAGAAAACTCCTGCTGTAAAGCCTTTCCACAAGTTTTCTTACTATTAAATACTTTTTCCTTATCAGCTTCTCTGTCTGAAAAGCCTAAAAACAGAAGAAAAAGGACTGTGATACACTTAGAGGACAGCAGCAGTACTTATTCCCCTTCAAATGCTCTGTTTGGTCCTAGGAGAATACACCTGCCTCTCTGAAGCAGTTTGATCCACTCCCCAAAGAAGAACCTGAAGAATATGTCTTCAGTTATATTTAAACCTCACATGTAGGTTCTCTTGGTCCCTGAAGAGCATCATGAACTGAAACAGGCTTCAGGGAAAACAGTGTGTTTGATAATTAGTCCCTTTGAAACAGCCTCCATTCCTCTAAACACAGCATACTTCAGAATATTTCAATGACTATAAAATAAATCTGAAGATCCTGAAGTGCCAAAAATTGTTTCATGGAACCATTCAGCCTTCATAAGGCCCTTCAGAGCATATGAGCTGTCTTCTGATGACACATCAGCCTCCCTTTACTCATAGCTCAGACTTCACATAATCAAGCTATTGAAAAGATGCCATATTCAATTTTGGGTGGAAAATAATAGCAGCTTACTCTGCTAACGGTGCTCATCCTCACAAGGTGTCTTCCTCATATCTTATCCCTCAATGCAGGAGAACTGTCTACACGTTTTGAAAGACTGACCCCCATAACTAATTTTAAAAGTAAGTTACCAGCTATATATATACTATATATTAAAACCTTGAGTTCAGTGTATGCTCAACAAGCTCTGGACTGCTGTCCCCCCCTCAATCAGCTGCAAATGTCAGCATGAATGCCACAATTAGTCACAGACTGGAGCAGGTGAGCCCTGAGCCTGGCAGCCTTCTCTCCATCTACATCTATTCATGGGAGGACGCATTTGGGATCAACTGTTTTATAGTGCTCTTAGCTGTCTCTACTCAATTCATCCTTAGAACCTGCCTTCCAGAAATAGATTGCAGAATAGGTCCTGAAACAAATTACTCTGGAGCTGACTGGGATTCCTCCTCCATTTCTGAGGTCTAGGGTCTAAGCTCAGCAGAGTTGTGACCCCGTTTAGCACAACTTTTCCACCTCCCTCTGCTCCCGGGGAGTGATGTCAGACCTGTCCACCCCAGATACAGACTTAAAGTGCACCAACGTGCACAGCATCATGTTAAAAGGGCAACAGGCTTTTGGCTGGTGGAAAGAGAGAGCAGATCATATTTTCTTATTTGCTGGGGAAAACAAGCATGTTTTTGAAGAATTGTATTTTCATATTTTCAAAAGCTTTCGTATTTTTGCTTTAAAAATAAGTAGTCCTTAGCAACAGATTGTACTAGAAGAGAAATAACCAACCTCAAAAAATGCAAAAATAACCTCAGATCTTAAAGTGGATTTGCATTTTCTTACCAATATTTTGCCTGGTGTTATTAATTTTAAAGTGAATGAGTTCTACTTATGTGTACTGAAAATCTAAAAGGTTCCTTTTTAGTACTAGTTCAGTTAACACCACGGCACATCCCAGCACTATGAGATCAGGGATGCAAAATCTACTGGCATTCTGACATGCCTACCCATCTTCCAGTTATATTTATAGCCTAGGGAAGTCCCAGTGCTACTTTTACAACATATGTGCAGAACAAATGAAAATCTTATGTATCTGGGCTTCTCTTCAAAGCTGTTAACTTTGGACACTAGAGCAGGTGCTGTCTGGGAAGTTACCTACCAGATAAACCTCCCAGTGACAGCAGAGAGATCTAATGGAAACTCAACTGAATGCATTGTACCAGTTTTCTGTTTAAACTACGCTACAATTTGACTGGAGCAGAAAGTGCAAGTTAGACTGGAGCTTTCATTATAGGTTTTAGTTTATAGTTTGTAGTTTGCCACAAATTGCCCAGTATTTCAATACAAAATATGCATTTACTGTTCTTGAATGATTCATAATACATGCAACTTTATAAGGTGTGTGTCTGTAATACAAAGCTTTTGCCTAGTAAGCTGTAAAATAAGTATTCCAGATATTCACTATATAACATACCGTGCTTAAGTATAGAGAAGGTACAAGGTAAATTAGTGTTTATTGTTAGAGGCAGCATAATGATTTAATTATTTTATGTCAACAGATTTCTGAAACCAATTAAAACATTTTAACAGCATGCAAACAAATACAAAAACATTCCCAGGATGGCTATTGTAATTTACTTTGATATGTTCTTAAAACTAATCTGGACCATGGCAGGTTAGAAATCACAGCGCAATGTACATTATTAAGCTCTTGCTTACAGACTGGATGCTGTGGTTTTATTGTCATGAAAGGTTGTTATTTGAGGAAGGACAGGACAAGAACTGTCTTTCAAAAACCTAATAACAGCATGCAGCTTGGGTTTTGTTATGCTTTGCTGCAAGAAAAGTCCTAAACATATACCATATTTTCTATTTGTTGTATTTAATTTTTTATTCTTTACGGGGCTAATATAGAGAAGACATTTGCTTCATGTACAGATATTTTCTTAGGAGCTGAAATACTAGAGAAACAATTTTTACATAATGTCGAGCAGCTTGTTAAATTATACTCATCACAAAGGGCCCAAAACAGAAGTCTGCAAAAGGATCCCTGGCTATCATTAGGATAAATGTGAAAAGGAAGAAATATAAGGTAACAGTGACACCAGTAGAGATGTAGCCATAATGTAACTGAATTTAATTGAAAAATAATTACCACAAATTAGTAAGTGTTGTACTGGGCATCACATTCATGACTATGTGACAAGCTGTGTATGCTGGTTCATCATACAGCAAGTGTGCAGTTAGCATTTCTTTTAAGCTCCAGTGCTACAAAAATGTTTTAAAAATCCAGAACTAGAAAAATAATTCTGCCATTGAAACTGGGACTGAGCAATGCTGTGATAGTCTTTCTAGCAAACATAAATAGCAAAAGTGAGAGGCATTTCCATACCTATCTATTTGTTAGGAAATCAATTATCTATTGTGTATGTGCCTGGTTTCTAATGTATGGAACTACACATAGCATACAAAATCCTTTGGATTTTGCTAAACAAAATTTTAGTTTCTTTGTAGTTAATTTTCATGCTGATGAATTATGCAAACCATAAAAAGAATTGTCTGTTCTGAAGTTGCTAGCACTGGGAATATTTTAAAATAGCCAACTTCCAGAACTCTTTAATGAAATCAGAATGATAATGAAACTGTTTCTCTTTATATGGCTGTTCAAAACCAAGAGGTTTCAGATATAGGTTTCTGAGTTTTATTCCCATGTTGAATCAAATTATATATTTCCAATTTACTAGATTTCTGCTTTGCTGTTCAGAAATTCATTTTAAGTGCTATTAAGATGTGACATAAATTAATCTGTAGACTATTCAAGATTCTTGGTTGGAAGATCCTATGCTGCTACACAGATTATTATCGAACATATGACAACTCAGAAACAGAAAAAAGAATCAGTATAAAAACATATAGATTTAAAATTACCATAAATAATAATTTATTTACTGCCTCTTCTCCATCTATAACATGATTTTTAAATGTCTCTCCTCTCATTCACTAATCACATACTTCTTCCTAAGTCAAGGAGTAGATTTATTTTTATATCTACAACTTTCAAATATTTATTCAGATAATTTGCAAATCCAGTCTTTGTCAAACTTGAGGGTAGTACCTTTTATTAAGCAGAATCCTAAATCAGCTGCCAACAATGGTGTAAACCCAATTGAATTTAAAAGTAGACCTCTTTTGTTACCAAACAGGTGGGACTGTCCTTGAGGAAGAATTCAGCTTCCAAATTCATTGTCCTCTTTGGTTCACCATTAGCTTCAAGGTGTACCACAAGGCCTATATTTTTATACAAGCTTATGGAATGTACAGGGTAAGGAACAGGGAAAAATATTTTTATTATTATTTCTCATTATAATTTTTATTGTATTTCGGAGGCTGTCTTTTAAGCTCAAGAAATACATGTAATGAACAAAGGTATGTAAAAAATACTTTAACATCTTTTGCTGTTAAAACTCATTGCAACATCTGCACTAAATACTATGCAGCTACATAAAGGAAACTCTTAACTGAGAAGAGTTTAGTTACCCAGTGTATCAGTCACCTACCTGTAAAATGAGAATATTCTATTTTTCTTTCTTATCTATTGTCTGGGTCAAGGAGTTTCTTCTACTGTTTTTTTGTATACCGCTTAGTATAGTGGGGCTCCATGTTAGCTCTTGTTGGTGCTAGTGTGATAATCCAATAATAATACTTACAGAGCAGCTACCGATAGTGATACATGATGAAATACATTGCATTTGGATTAAACCATCCAACCATCCACAGTATAGATGCCTGCATCCAAACTAGCCATGCTAGGTTCTTTTTGAACTTCCTCTTAAAATCATTTCTCTACATTAGCGATATTGTATTGGTTGTATAAGAAAATAGCCTATGATGTTTCTTGCTGCTCCTTGGATACAATTCCCCTTGATCTCAATAGTGCATTTTGTGGTAGAACTGTGTAATTCAGTTTATTTTCTTAGAACTCCACAGAAAGTTTGCTAAGAGTGTACATTGTACAAAACCCTGTAATATACACTAATTTGCTATACGCTTCAGTTAACAGCATGCTACCAATTTAAAACTGCTCTGTGCAATCTTGCAGCCACCAGGAAAGAGGAACAACTGAAACAGAAAGAAAAGGCACTGTTGGAGAAAAGTAAAGGGATGACATCAACTCTGATGTACAATGTTCACTAGGTCTTCATACAGAAACTATCTATCTAGGGAGAGAGCTATACTATTAACATATATGGAATTAACAAAACTCTGCAAAATGAATAGACAATTCACAATCAAGGACTTCTTCTACATTAAAGGAAAAGAACCCCAAACAATTTAAAACACTGGTACATTTACAATAATAATAAATATTAAAATGAAGAAGATCTAAATTCTTCAGATTGATTAAGCTGTTACAAGTTTTATGTAATTAAAAATTCTATAGTATCAATCTACGGCCTCAGAAACAAGATTTTCTATGGAAACCAGCCATTTTTATATCAACGCTGAATGATTTATGACTATGCTTTGAGGCAGAAGATAATTCTGAGAACCCGGAAAAGTATCTTGCCAAGATCTGGGGGGTGTATATTAAAATGCTTGCCTTCCGTCAATCACATCCTCATTTTCCTAATAGAAGAAGATCAGATATTCAAGTCTAATTATGTGCTATGAAAAATTAATTTAAACCTAAAGCATAATAGTATTTTTCACCTTAATCTATTGCTTTCTTGTAGCAGTGTTTTGCTCTTTAGATCTGGATTACATAGTACAGTGCCCATTTTCAGTCATCGCAATATCTAGAGTGATTTTACCTGGGCTTCCTTAAAAGAAGTTTTTCTTGTAGGGACTGCAAAAGTTTCCTGTGATCAAATCACTGCTAAACTATAGATTACTATGTCAAATAGAAACAGAAGATATTTAAATGCTCCCTGCTTTAACCTTGAGAAATATAGACTGCAGTTAATGCAGTCTTAAAATAAGGATTGTAAAAGCAGACTTGTGTAATCTCTACCCTACTGAAATAACACTAAATGAATCTGAATGTGGTAGAAAGTGGAGAATGTTCTGTGAGGACTACATCTATTGCTAGAGGGAATAGGATTAATCTGACTGATTGCAGATGTCCATGTAGTTTTTTATTGTATTTGTGGACATCCTTTAGAGTCATGGAGGCATGATTCATAATGCAGGCATCAACATCTGGGGAGATGTATTGCAACCTGCAAATGCTTGTTTCTCTCCAGCGGCTTTAAAGAAAGCCAAATTTTGGTAACTGTGATACTACAGTTACTATAGATATTACCTTACAATAGTGATGTGTAGAGACAAAGGTGTTAAGTGAGGCAAAGTCCACCTTACAGCACCAACTAGGAGACAAGGTGGAGTAAAACACAGTAGGTCACAAGTGTTGCACAGCTGTCCACAGAGGAAGGGTGAGTCAACAGAGGAAAGATAGGAGGAGACTTGGGCAACAAGAGGCCTTCCAGATGGCCTAGTGCTTCCAGAGACTGTCTCCATGTTTGCTGCTGGGTGAATATGGAGGCTTTTAGATGCAGGGATTCCTAAATTTGTAAGGAAATGAGAGCCTCCAGCTTGCAGCTTTTTTCACCTTTGATATTTGAGATTTTGTTTCCAACAAAGCATCTTTGACTTGTGATCAGTCTTTAAATTCAGGCTTTATAGAACTTAGTGGCTAAGCTCTACTTAAGAGCTATGGAAGCAGGGTTTCATATCGTTTACTTTTAATTGCATACATTTGTTTCTATGGCTTTGATGTTATTTGTTTAAGTGCTGGTTTGGATTTTTTTTTTTTTTCTGCACTATGAAGTTCCTTAAATTCATATTAATTATTCTTCCAATAAAACAAGGTGTTTAAAACCCCTTATCCAACCTTTTTCTGGATATTTTCTGCTTTTTATTTTTACTTTGTATGTTTTATTTTTGTTTTTTTTTTTAATCAATCCTTTTCTTTCTTTACTAGAAGTCAAAACCATGACATTTTTCTAAGTGAAACTTGCATTACAGATATTGTAACCAAAAGAGTCCATAAAGATAAATATTGATTTGACACGCTCATACAAATGAGGACATCACACTCTTGCAACATCGTAAAATCCGTAGCTTTAACTGACCCAAGAAGAAAAAGATTGATTCCTTTCTTTAGTCTACTTAAAAAAGGAACTTAAAATGTACTTTTCCAAATATGCTGTTTCTGAGGGCCTGATGGCCACTGCCATCTCCATTTTTCATTTAGAACAAGTGGCTAAATGTTAAACTTCACAGTGAATTTAATTTCTAAGTAAGAATGACTTGAGGAAGTAGAAACGTGCTTCTGACAATGTAATGTGATTTTAAAATTTCAGTGTATTAGATTACCTCTTCCCCCTGAGGGATTAAAAGGGAAGGGAAAAAAAATGCAACAGCTATACTTACTTTACAAAGTTTTCTGGACAGCGTAATTTCTGAAGTTAAAACTTGGTGTGGGCTATTGGGAGTGCTGCCAATTCATAATTTCACTGTAGGAGCTGAAGCTCTTGCAGGGAAGTGGCCAGGTGAAGAAAAAACTTTAAAATTCAAGTATGTGAAAACCAAGCCTTAAATGATCCTATTTCAGGTGCTTCATTTAAGAAGACAGACACTCTAGGCTTTCCCACTTCTCTATAGGTAGAAATAGACTTCTCCTGAGCAAGATGTAGAGTACTTTTACTAGCTTTCTCTTCTTATTTGGACTCTTGTGGAGCCAGTCTTTCTGCTTTGGCAACAGTGGGACCCTAGAGAAGTAGCCTCTACTTTTAAGGTTCCTGGGTGTTGTGGCTTTGAAGAAAACAGTGAAGATTAAATCTGAGTACAACTGAAAAGGTCAAAAATTGGGTTTGGGTAAAATCTCCTATCTACTCCATTAAAAAATAATGCTCCTTTCACAGAAATGAGAGGGACAATAATAAAGAAGAAAAGTTATTTAGTTTATGTATATTTTGCCTTTCTGAATAACCTCAGTTTCTAGTTTGTAATATCATATTGGTAAGCTCTAGAACACATTGCAGCATTAAACTACTTGTTGACTATATAATGTTATGTTATGGAAGTTAATGGTTTAAGCCAACCATTCATCTCAGATAATCTATTTCTCTAACCATCATATTGATATTTTGACTGCTCCGTTGATGCATAGGAAATTGATACATTCAGTGCAGATGAATGTTGTGGGAGTTAGACATGTAAATTATATATTACACATAAAATGAATCCTAAACCTTAAAACATTCCTTTTATATTGCAGCTATAAGGCCGAATGTTTTTATAATAAGGGAAAGATGACCAATATTGTCGTCTCTTATTCCACAATAATTTTTCTTTCACTTACCAATATGATTAAGAGTCCCATTTGCAAATAGCGTGACTTACTTTAAAATTTAATCTACCACCTGATTGGATAAATAAGGCCGATTTAGGATGAAGCAAATGAATACTATTACATTGAACATCTGTCACTCTCTTGCACTGCAATTCATCTGATAAAATGGTTAACTCTTCTTCAATTTCTTGACATAATAGGAATGAAGTCATCCTAATAGAGCACTGTCACAAGATCAATGTTTCCAACTTTGAAAATAAATGTCTTGGCACTCCCTCAGCATAAAAATGGCAGCTGGAGACCATTAACCTAAGACAACTTAAGTTGCCATTGACATTATCTCTTAATTAAGAACATACTTCTGAGCACTTTTTTAGGGAGTTTCAAGTTTTTCAAATTAATTTTAAGAGTATAAAAACTTGTATTTTATAGTAATTATGTTACTTGAAGGAAGCAATTGCAAAAGAAAGGGAGATTTTTTGTAAGAGTCATCATATCTATAAAATTAAATTACAAGAAACTGCAATGTATAAATATGAAATATTAGTAAGAAAACATGACAAATGATAGAGTAGTGCCAATACAGTAATATTTTAGAATCATAATATTCTAGACATGTTCTCACATATCTCAAATTGTGTATGTAGAATGAATATTAATATACTCATTTAAGATATTAACCTTATTAAGATTAATGATTTAAGACATATACATCACTGAAGTTACATGGTTTTTATATTCTGAATTTTATTATTTCTTTGCTTCTGGTTAAGCCTGATTTCTGAGGTAATCATAAATAATTACAACAGAGTACAAAGATGTATTAGCAAAACACCAAAATCAAAGAATTTTCCCAGCTGATGACATGAACAATTTTTTAAAACCTCTTGCAACTTAGTAGTAGAAGTTGCTGAGTATTTTATTTTCATAATTGTTCTTTCACTCCTGTTTGTGAATTGCACATCTATATTGCAATATTTTTGAATTCTGATTATTAAAAAATAGTCAGAAGCATCAACAGTAAAGTACTGTTTGCCTGTTGATGGTTATGCAGTCCCATTTTACATTCCCTGATTGCAACAGAGATATATGATTTAAAATAAACAGTACCATATGACTGATGTAACTAGCCAACACATAACAGATTGTCAATAGTAAAAGCTGAAATTCACTTTTGGGAGATATCCCAGTGTCTTGTTTAAAATTTGCATGTAATGATGTTAACATACCAATAAAATCTGAGCATTGAGTACCAGCGAAAAATAAATAAGAACCTACCACAAAGATAGTTGAAACTTTTTTTTTAGTTGCGTTTATGCCATCCAAACATCTCTTCAAAACAGGAAGCAAAAATTAATTTACATCTGGAGAAAAACTATAATATTATCAGAATTACTGGAAAATTTTTGATCACCACAGTGGGTGAAATTATTTACTTGTTCAAGTAAAAGACCAACCTGCCACTGAGCTTCAGGCACCCAAGAGACCACTTAATTCTAATGTATTAGCAATCTCCCAGCTATGTGAAAATGTTGCCTCATGTCACAATGAAGGCAGTTCATAAATTAAGGTACACCAGAGTATTCACTTCACTTTAATGTACACAAAACCTAATCGTGACTGAATATCTACGTAGTTACATACTATTCTTAGTGGCAACTCTTTTCCTGTATGGACTGTACATAACCGCCAAGGCACCTAATCAAAGCTTTTAAATCATATGCTTAATTTAAACTCTCACATTACTGGAATGTGAATGTCTCTGAATTCTGACCAGATGTCTCAGTTGTCAGAGACTTCTCCCTTTCTCTGCACATCTTCAAGAAATGCCTGGACAATTACTCTCTCCAAATATTCAATGAATTTTGAAAGACACGTTCAAAGATGACTGGGAAGGACATGAAAGAAAAAGTCATGACTTGGGCAGCTTGTAGTCCTCTCAGACCACTTCTGCCATACGTAACTTGGAGGGGAACAGTGCAGACATGTAGCTGTCACAGGTCAAGGCTGTGCTGAATCTACCTATACTGTAGAAAAAATATTAGAATTTACCATACTTCATAACTGCACTCAGCTATATGTGCTGTGTTTGATGGTTGGACTATTCTAGTCATAATAGTAAAAAGTTTAATTATAATAATGTGAGGAGGTACATTTGGGAAAAGGCAAAGTGTGGATCAATGTATACACCAAAAGACGAATCCTCATTTTCCTTGTTATTTTCACTAGCAAAATGAGTCACACTTCTTTCTTTTGAAGTCCTTGTGCTTATTTACTGTCAATAAACAAAACATTACACAAAACTCCCATCTTCACAAAATTGTCTTCCTTTACTAGAGAGTAAATTCCTACTTTCTTTTGGTTAAACACTTTCCAAAAAAATCCATGTGAAGAAAGAGGTACCAGTGTGAGATTGTGATCTAACACGCTGTTTCAGAGAAAACAGTAAGTGTGCAAGAATTTGAAATTTAAAAGAATTTGTTTCACTATAAACCTAACTTTGCAAATGTGAATCTTGCCAGCTCCCTGTTGAGCTCTGAAATTTGTAAGACCTAAGAGAATTTATTTCAACTGAGTGACACCTGGCAAAATCAACTTCAGTCTAAAATTAAAAACTAGAAATATAAACTGTTCACAGTTATGTTTAATATTTCATTGAGACCTCATTGCACAAAGGCCTGAAAATCCAATATTCCATTTTGCAAACAATTTTCATTGAACAAAATCCATGTAACTGAATGGTGTAAAGTCTGGTGATGCAATTAAAATCAGCACATGTGTCTGGTAAGGTCTGAGGACTGTATGGCTATGAAAATTTTCTTTATGATGATGCTTTGTCTGTAGACTGAAGGAACAGGAACATCAAAGTGTGCTTCCATCCTCATCTAATAGACGTGAATACGTCACTAGAGGACAATAGTGCCTCTGTTTGGACTGAGAGGTTCAGGTTTTAAATATATCATGACCAGACTTCCAATAAAAAGGGAATTACTATCGCACAGCTTCACGGCAAAATTTGCCCTAGAGTGACATCATTACTAGGGAGTAAAACATGGCCCTGAGGTGGTCCCACTGAAGCCACCCAAGGTCATATGTATTGTCGAACTGTTAGCATAGTTCTTGGTTCTTAGCACAGCTCTGGGCTGTGCCAGTGCAAGTTGTCCCAGACAGTGCCAGTCTACGGTCCAGGGAATGCCATGTCCCGCATGCTCTTCCCACCACTCTATTTCTGTATAAGGGAAAAAAAAAATTAGTCATGTGGATGTGAGCTGTGCTATGCCTTTAAATCTTAGGGCCAGAGAATGATTACAGGTCTGCATTTTTAATATTATAGACACAGTCACAGTCCTACAAGATGATGTCTGCATCACGCTTTTTCTAGAAATATGGCACCATATCCTTATTCAAGTGTGGTTGCACTTCCAATCAAAACCAGCATTAACTACAAGGTTGACATAAACCAAATTAAACATAATTCTATTTAGATATTTTTCTCTTAAAACATGTCAATATTCTAATGGAGTACTCGTATTTCATATGTGTTGAATTCAGTTGGAACCGTAGAAGCATTTTAAGTCATCTGACAAGGTTGATTCTAGCATGAAGTATTTTCAGAAATCTTGATTCCAGGAATACCCTAAGAACTCTGGTTGTGGATGCTTCTTCTTCAAGAGCAAGAAGAAATATTATGGGACCATATTATTCCTGAGTTAGCAACTGCCAGGAGTCTTGTCTTATTCCAATGAGAAATGAATTGTAGAAAACACTACAAAGAAATTAGTTAAACAGAGCAATTTCCTTTGTGTATCTCTCTTGCAAACACTCAAATCCAGAGGGAGCAGGCATGATGTTTTAAAAGAGAAAAGAAGCAGTGCTAATTGAGACTGACAATTCCTTTTTTCATAGGGAGATTTTTTAACAGTTTAATGGGCTTTAAAGAGAACAAACAAGACTTTAGTCTATTGACACTTCAGTTGCTTCCTTTATCAGCTGTTTGTAAACCTAAAGAACTTACAGTGACATGGGAAAATGGATTCAGTTTAAGATTAGAGTTTTAGGGTTAATATTTGTACAGCAGTTTAGATCTCAAATGTCCTTTTGACAACTGAGTGCAAAGTGCATGTTTTAAAAACACTCCTCCAGCTCTGGCACTTATCTTTCTACTAGCGAAGCTCTTAGGCAGCTTGGTTTCTGGCTTGTTTTTACACATAGCTTGTTTCAATGGCTTTGGTGCCATATTGTCTGGCATCAGTCCCAGTGGAAATACAGACTAGGTGATATTTCACTTACAACAGTTGCTGGGTTGGATCATCCTTAAAACACTACAAAAATCTATAGCATTTTAAAAGAAAAACTGGAAGTATGCCAGCTTCTATTGCCTTTTAGCTCAGTGGATAGAGACTAACTTAGATGTAGGGGGACTTGGTTTGGATCTTCTCTCTGCATGGAAGAAGATTTGAGACAAGATATTCCAGTGACTATGAAAATATTCTACCTATGAGAAGGACTGGGGATGGGAAGACAGCATAGCCATCCTCCTGATGCTGGTGGAAGAGCCAGGAGGATCTTCCAGTGTAGAAATATTGTTGGGGATTAGGGACCAAGGTGCTCAGCAATTTTAGGATCTGCTCAGCATCAGAACTAAAGGTTCTATAGAACTTTCTTGGTAGGACTCAGAACATTTCAGAAGTGAGATCACAGGAGAGTAAGGATTAGAGGATCCAAATTTTGAATTGATGTGCCTAACCACAACTTTGGCATTCTAGCCCCAAATGTATGGAAATTTAGTATTATGAGATGAATTAAAAAAAAGACTGAGATGAAGTAACTTCTTACTGATAATTATGAAGTACTCAGTTTTCATTGTTTCTATTTTTTTTTTTTTTTTTTTTTTTTTTTTGTAATTTTGTACAGTTTTATTTAATACAGCCCTTAAGGTCCATTTATACTTCATGTAAATCAAATATAAATGAGCTGGTGAGCTGGAGATATTACCATGGGAAATGGAATGAAATTAATTAATGTATTACTTGATTAGTTCTTATCATTAGTTATTAATAATTAGGGAGTTTTTGTTTGTTGTTTTTTTTTTTTTTTCCCCTGTACAATTAAGAGACGCCTGTAATATAGGAAAAGCCACGAAAAGTTAGTGTGTTTTGTTAAACATGATTCTTGGCCTCCAGATACCCCAAATTACCAGCTGTTATAGAAGGATTCACATTCCCTAATAGCCATGAATAGGTACTGATAGTCAGGTGTTATTTCTCAATGGTATATCGACTACCAAGTGGCTGCCAGCTAAGTTAAAGCATTACACTAAGGAGAATCAGTATGCTCATTAGAAAATGTAGAGAATTTTGGGATGTTAAACAGACGCAGGTTTGTGCACGAACCCATTCTGGTAGTTAAACACCAGTTCTGAGGACAATATGTCATCTGTTAGAAGTATTCTTGTGGAATTTTCTTCTCTTGTCAGTCATGCTTATCTCTCTCATTTGTCTTCCTTCTCTCAGATAAGGTCTGACAAGTAAAGTGGTATTAAGTAGCACGACAGCCAACCATACAAAATCAATCTTTTGAAGGCTGTATGGCCCAAATACTATTATGTTACACAGAACCAACACAAAACATCATGAACGCACCTGAGTATGTACTCCCTCCCACCGTAGTATGATTTCTGAAATTACAAACTTCATGCTTATGGAACAAGCTTTCACAACATTGGTGCATTTTGTACACTAATAATGTCCTACTGTGAATACTGTTTCACTAAAGAAAATATTTTACAACTCATGAATTGGACTTGGCATAAGGTACGTGTAGCTAACAAAAATATCTATTAATATTCACTTTTATTATACACTGTGTATGGTAGATATACGTACTTTGGCAGAGGCAAAACAAAACATTGTAAGCATAGCCTATACAAACCTGTCCTTTTCTGTCTTTTTCTTCAAAGAAGGTGAAATACTAAATGTTCTAGAGAGTATACTTAGACAATTTAAAAATCTCATGTAGGAAAATTGGAGCTATGTATGTTAAATAGACTCTTTTTAATGGAAGACTATTTGAATAAGCATCTTAAAGACTTTTAAAATTATATTACTAACAATAGTGAATCAGTTAATTTCCTCTCATTAAAACTTCAGTTTTACGGGGAGTGACATTTGCATTAGTCTCCAATCACTATAAGCACAATAGAAAAATGGGAAATATATTTTAAAGTAGCTCAACGCTGCTATCACTTCATCAAGAAAAATTCACGGTGAAATATGCTGTTCCCAATGGAGAGGTAGTACAAGAAAGAGCCTACGCCGTCCTTGCAAGTGTCATGTTTAATGAATGTATTTAACAAATTCTGAAATCTTTAGTAATACATAACGATACAGAATGATTGAAGCAGACTATTAAATATATTCTTATTATTCAGTTTCAAATTAAACTGGATGAATATACAGAACAGGTACACATTTCTTTTCAACTAGTGATATGAAAATCTCAAAGCAATATGTGTTTCAGTTCATGCACATTGCAATTAGAATGTGTTACACTGTTCTATCAAAGTTGGAGCTTTAAGAGAAAATTAAAGAACCTCCTTTTCTTGCTGGGTACATTAAAATGAAAACTGTGTCTAATGACATGTTAACTGCATGATGTTAACACACAGACCTTATTAACTGTATCTTAACTGTGTCTCACAATTTGTGAATAATGAAGAAACAAAATAGTCTTTAGGAAGGACTTGGCATTTGCCACCTCTGGCCATTGTCTGAGATGAACAGGAATACTCCATGTATTTACATAAATAACTTGCGCTCAGACTTCTATACGAACTTAGTGATTTCATCTTTTTCTATATTAACTGCTGATGCCATGGATACTCAAATCTCCAAATTTTCATTGACTTAATGTAAGTTTAATGTAGGTTAATATTTAAGAAATGGAAAAATGCACTTTTTGATTAACAAAAATATGAGTTGTTGGCTTTTTAGGAGGTACAATTAAACTACGTTAAGCTTTGACCTGGTAATTTTTCTTCTTCCTTTGCACCTTGGGTGGGGTTTTTCAGTGGCTGAGCTTATATCACTGGAAATAAAGTTGGGCCAAAAATGAATGCTTTTGAAATACTACCTAATACCATCTGGATCCAAAACAAAGTGAGTCTTTCCTTATTGGATAATGTTCTGTCTTTCTTACCCCAATTATTTTTATTACATTTAGGATTTGGAGTAATTTCTGGGTATTTTATATATATAATATATATGATGAAAAGCCTGTTGGCACCTAGTACAACCATGAGATCAATAATGTAAAAAAAAAAAAAAATCCAAAAGAAATTTGTTGCCAACTTGAAGAATTTTAAGTAAATCCTTAATAAAAGGTATGTTCTTTATTTCCTGAACCTATTCTGAAACTTTGCTGTAAAAGCCTTGACTATAATATGCTTCAATATTTGCATTTCTGCTGAGAAAAGCATTATTGTTATTAATATACCCAAACATATGAAAATGCATACTTAAAATAAGTCAGTAAAAATTCTACTGCAAGCAATGTACTTTCTATATGGATTATTAATAATAAAAGAATGATGCTTGTCAATGATTAAATGTTGCACTACACTGTATTGCAGAGTAGCAAGCAGAACATTTCATATACCGCACATTATTTTTCCTTTTCCTTATTTAAATCTTTCTAGTAAGCACACACCATGACAGCCAGAAACACAACAATGACTGAATATGCACAGATACCACTAGATCATTCTTCCTATATTAAAACCATATTGTACGTAGCAATGATGCTCAGTGTTATTTCTGGGTCAGCATCATATTTCTCCAGGAAAGGTGTTTTTGCTGTTGGCTTGACTTTCCTTCTTTCTGATTTAACTGACATAGTTGAAACCATGCCAAGGTGAGAGAGCATTTCAAGTTCAGCAATGAGGAAAGCAGCTTGGGTACGTGCCATGAACAAGCAGCATTCTGAGAGGGATGTGGAGCAGACATTCAGTGCATCATATTCCTGAAATGTGGAAGACATGCACATTTGCACAGTGAATACTGTTCTACCCCTCTCTTCCTCTTTCACTCCCAGAGGAAATAGAAATCAAAGAATATGTATTATGTCATATTTCATTCCCCCCAAACACTACTCTAAATTTTGAATTAAAGTCTGAAGATGGAAGTATTTAAGTAGAGTCATTCTTATTGTAAATCCTATCTATAGACAAACTTCTCAAAGCAAATATATTGCTTACTTGAAGGTAAAATGAGATTTTCTTCAGACAAGCCCAGAAAAGAAAGAACTATGATAGCATTTAAGAAGAAAACAGTGTTGTTTCGATAATACCTTCTATTGTTTCCTTTATTAGCAAGATAATATAGGTACTAGGTACTTTTTAATTATTATTGTTTATTGTAAGTATAAAACATTGAGGCAGCACAGGCAGGGTTCCTGTGTCCATTGCACCAGGTATTGTGCAAATACAATAACAAGGGCAGGCAATTTAGATTTAAGACAGCTCATTGGCAAGTGCTAAGGCACAACAAGGTAACATTAGTCAGTATGAGTGACAACAGTTTTGTTAGGGTTGTGTAAGCATTGCAGCAAAAGAAAATCAGAATTTGTGATTTGAAGGAAAACAGTGAGGCAGGTTGGCAGGTACTTATGGGATAAGTACCTTTAGGTTATGGATGAAATCACAAAAATGCATAAAAGTCTGCTGAAAGTGTGAGGAAACCAGCTGGGGATATGTGTGCCTGGGTGACTATCTGCATCTGAACAGTCCTAAAACCACAGAGATGTTATGATACTGGGGGTCAATAAAGTGGCCCAGCAACCAAATACAGCATGACACAGTAACAGTTATTGTTGATTTCAGGACTATAGAAAAAGCATGTTTTAAAGATTCATGCATAAATTGAACAGTTTAACTGTGGAGTGTGTGTAGAAAAAAACATCTATATCATGTTTGTGTGTACCTCTAGATGTATGATCTGTATGATTTATGTTCTCATTTAAAAATAAATTCCCCAATACATTTCATTTCCTCCAGTTAAGAAAACATTTAGGCAAGGTTACCAGACCTTAACAGAGGTTCACATATGAATGAAACTGTGTTCTTAGTAATACTAGCCAAAACAAAGAAACACCTAAAACTCTCAAAGCTTCCAATCTGATATCAAGAAACTACAATAATGTGAAGCACAGCAGCAGCCTGTGACACACATGATGTCCTCAAGACTAAATAAATAAACATTTTTTTTGCCAGAAGGTTTTGACTAACAAGGAAGGAGACAATACTGATAGCCAGAGCAGCATCTAGTGGATGTGGTCTAGGACAGTGACAGGCCAGCAAGAGCTTCAAGACATCTGCAAAAGTTAGTAATTTTTTAGAGGATGGAAGAAAAAAGTAGGAGGGGAAGGGAAAAGGAAAAGCAGTAAGACAGAATGTTCGGAGAAAAAAAATAGGATGCAGTTTGGCTATGGGAGTTTTCATAAAAGCTTTTTTGGTGATCACTTTTTTTTTTTAAACAGAAGTCATGTTCTGTGTAGCCATGGTTATTTTTGTGGTCTTCATTTCACCAGTTACAAAAGGTATGATCTCTTCAGGACAACTTGTTCATTACACTGGCACAATTCCCAAAATAGTCTCCCAATCAGGGTCAAATATAGTTGTGATTTGCAGTCTGTATTGACTGACGAGCCAGCTGACTGAGACAGCTGGTACAGGATAGACAGGCTTTAAGGCCATCCATAATTTCAATTTAATTTCAAAGGGTACACTGTAAGTAGGCACAAAATAAATAATTTGCATGAGGACAAAGATAATCTCCTGAAATAACTATGGTATTCATGAATCATACAGTTATAGTACAGTCTTGTATTTTTTTTTTTTTAATTGTCTGAGCACAGTAAGAGTTGGTCTCAGTATAATACTATAAAATACATATAGTATCATTACAAATGCACATGCAGAGGGCTTACTGGTAGTATTATCGGTGCAAATTACAAGAAAACACCATCTATGTTGTGAATACGTACATGGTTATGTATATGTATAAAACCTATCAACAAATCCACAGAATTTCAGAAGCCCATTTCACCCTTACCATTACCAAATATGTATGTTTAAATATGCCAACTTTTATGAAGCCAGCTTCATTGAAACTAAGCTGTTAAGGATTCATTAACTAAACATAAAATCATTAGTGTATTTCAATGGCCACTACTTTTGAGGGCTGTCCCTTATTCTAGTCCTAAAGCTACCTCAGCTATACACAAATCCCGATTAGAAATATACACAGCTAATAATGATTTCTATCTGTGACATGGAATCATGAGAAAAGATGCTTTTTGTACTGAATGGTTAAGCAAACAACTCAGGTAAACATCTTTTTCTTTGATGTTTGGTGGGGGTTTGATATACCTGAGATCTAAATAATAATTCTAGTACAGATAGAAGGTATTTGGGATTTTTAAGAAGCAGGCTTTTGGGACAAATCCAAAAGTCAATTAGAAGGAACTAGAGCATAATTAATATAAATTATGAGGAAAATAAAAAATGTTCTTCCATCGTCATTAATTGAGAATGGATAAATGGTTTGTAAGCATCTTACAAAGGAAGGAAATTCCTGCTTTTCTGATATTCTAAACCTCACGTACAAGTTCAGAATATAAACTTTTGCAAAGTTTAGGATTTGCTGAGATTTCATCTTTGCAGCTTCTATCCAGCTTGTATTTCAAAAAACAAGCAAAGCTTGATTACATTTCCTTGGCATGTGAGTGCAAGAGAATGACATGTGAAAAATGCCTCTCCCTTTCTGCAGGTGTGACAAGCCAGTCACAATGGCATCACTTTTTTCTTTGCTGTGTGACAAGAGACCTCTGTGCCAGGCCCTGGCTGGAGGAGCAAAGCCCTCCCCAGTGGCTGCTATCTCGGGGGCTGAGCAAGAGCCTACCCAGAGTGCGGGGAGAGGAAGCACCACCATGGTCCTCAGCTCTGGGGAAGATGCATGCGGCTCCCACAAGCTTTTGTCTCCATTTTTTCACTCAGATAAGGCAACTCCATAAAATGTGCCAACAGAATACATACTTAAAAGGCAAGAGGACAATTAAGAAGCCTATGTGTTACTGTTCAAGTGAATGATCAAGGTGGACTGGATTCAAGATTTGAGTAGGAGCCTCCGAAGATGGAATTGTTCATGTACTTAAATATCATTCTATCAAAAAAGCCTTCACTCTTTTTTTACTGCTTCTGTTTCAAAAAATCACTCAAAAAGGTCAAATCATAAGCTAGCATATGGAAGCTTTCTCATAAAATAAATAATACAGGGGATCCTCTTAGAGATAATGAGACAAACCATTACTTCTGCAAAAAAATATTTTTTTTCTCCATGCAAATATTATGATCTTTAATAATTATGTTAATTTGTCATTTATATTCACAGCTCATCTGATAAAATCATTATATGTCTTAACATAAACTTTGATTGCATAAATATTACATTAACTCTGATCGTGCAAGTATTGCACAATCACCATTTTAAATAGTTATGAAGGTGACTGAATAGGTTCTAATTGAGTTTAATTTAATTAGATTAGGAAATGTTTTCCTTTTATTTTTAAATAATACTTTTGATTTAGTTATTTTATATACAGACCATCAAAGTTTTCATTCTTTTATTAACTTATATAAAAATGCTCACAGGAGCATATCTACAAGCAAGTGAGACTTTGAGGCTGACTACTACATAATTATCAAATTATAACAATGTCTTCCCTTCTATGGGAGAACCCAGAAACAAACTCAGGTCTTGATACAGCAGCCATTTTAATACTCTATATCATAAGCATGTGATTAATTGCCTTGATTAATTTCACCTGGATTACTTTGCTATTAAATGTTTCTTCCATGCTTAAGGCCCTGTATTTTCTCTAGGTAGATTTAATCCCCTGCTTAATACTTTGCTAGACCCTGGCTGCAGCAAGCTCTTGCGGATAGAGTTTCCAGCCAATTCCTCTATGCCATGGAGGGCTTTGATGCCTCTGAGCAAATGGTAGGATATTGATTGATAGAAACTGGGGCCTTTTCCCTTATGTGACCAGCAAAGAAAGCTGTCAACAGCTGTCTTGAATGCATATTAGCAGAGTCATAGGGCATAAAGGAATTTACTATAAAGTAATGCTGAGACAATATGGCTAGCAGAGTGTGATTTACTCATCTATAGTACTTGTTTCCTTCACTTACATGACCTTTTAGAACATTAAATTTGAGTGACTCCTTATTGATTGCTCAGGTAATTTTCACCCTTCAAGGATGATCTCTCTGGGATGTCCATGGTGGGATGTTGTACTTGTGAAGAAAAAGCAGAGAACCACATCCTTCTTTCTGGAGGTGCTATCCCTGGATGCAGCCTCACTTTGGTGGAAAAGAGCCAAAGAACCCTCGGTGCCTGCCAGCTTTATTTAAAAACATAACCTCTTTTTTATATAGTTCCGTATCATCCTGGCAAACCTCTCCTAGGACAGCAAATATCCAAAGCTAACACACTCTTACTGTATCTGGGAATTCTTTCCTCAGTTCTACATTACCCTCTTCCCTTTGCTAGCGGGGTACCATAAACTCCTCCTCCTCTTTATTGTACAGATGCATATTAGCAAGTCTCAGGCAGCTCTGTTTCCCTGCCTAGAGGTGTTGCATGCCACCTCTCTTTCCTCCTATCTGCCTTCTGGATATTTTCCCAATTTTTGAAGCTACTCTCTGGAAGAACAATTTAGGTTTCTTCCCCCCGCCCCCCCACTCCTTTTTTATTTATTTTTTTCCCCCTCCTCTTCTTTTTTCTTTCAGAATGAGAACTGGAATCACTTCAGATTGCCACCTTCCAGCCCTTCTTTCATCTCTGTGGCAGCCTGGGTGTGGAAGTCTTTATCAAACCCAAGAGGCTGGGATATATCAAACAAGGTTTTCCATTGCAACTAGCTAACAGGACTGTGGTTTTGGCTGAAGCCATTGCAGCTATTCAAGAGGTACTAAGTGCTGTCCTTAAAGATTATCTGATCCAGGAGGGATAGAGGATTTATGTGTATGTGTATTGGGATAAAATCTACTACAGGCTTTTTAAAGTAAAGAAGAGTTTATGTGTTCTTACATTTTACTTATGCTCTTTTTAGACAGAAAAGCATAGTTTTAATTGGTTGGTTGTAAATTTTGTTCTTGAGGCAAAAATCAAAAAGGAACAATTAAAAAATTACTTCAGTGACTCTAAACTGGCAAACGTTGCCACATAATATTACTGCTACTATTTTTTTCTCTCTCCCTCTCTTTCTTTGGGGTAATTATAGCTCTTTTAAATTCAGACAGTGTTTTCAAAACACAGGTTAATATATCCAATAACTTTGACTTCATATTGTATTTTTGAAGCCTTTAGAATATTAGCATATAAAACTGGAATAATGCTACTTAACTGCCTTCATGCATTAAAGTCTGTTTACAACATGTATTTTACTTTAGTTCTTATATTGCATAATTCTCCAAGAAGCAGGAATAACTCAAATAGACAGAACAGCAACTGAAAACAAAATGAAGAGCAAATGGGAACAGATTTCAATGTAGCAAGACAAAAGAATCCTTTCTCTGGAGGATATAGTACTGAAAGACATACTGTATTAACAGCTTCTTTTACAATACTTTAATTGTAAAGATGCTTTAAATGAGTCTTTACCTTGTTACATTTTGACAGAAAAAATACATTCCAGTGTTGTAAGTCATAATTGATCATAACAAGCACATATAAATAACCTAATCAACATTCAGCAAGGAGTTGCATAAATAAGCCCTTCCCCATATTGCACCTTATAATGAGCCACTACACAACTAATGACTTATTAGTGCCATGGGCAATGAATGATTAATTAGTCAGTTCAAAAGTGACTTTTTATGGGTATAATTGCTACCTTTTATAATTTTGGAAGGTTGAAGAGAATAAATGCCATGTTGGCATACTAGACCCAATAGAGTAACAACTTTGTCAACAATGCACTAAGAGCAAGGGTGGTTCCTGAGATCTGATTGCACTAACATGAGTGAACACTCTGGTTATGGATTCCCCAGATTACAGTTGAGTACATTACAGTAAACCTTGCCTGGAGAATCTTGGGGAAATTTAGGAGAGCAGCGAGCAAGTGAGAGCCAGAAAAGATAAAGCATTCAGATTCTGCATGACTACTGCTGTGCCCAGAGTGTGTTGCTAGCTTCAATTATGGCATCTAACTCATTCTCTCCCCCAGCTGCTGCTGTCCTCTGCCTCTGGTGTTTATGCGTCAGCTTTGGGAGGGGTATGGACTAGATATTGCTCAACATGTGAGTGGACAGAACCCCATTGAATAAAGATTTGTAGGGAAGGGCCATAAACCTCTGTGAGACTAGAAGCAACTAACAAAAGAATAATTTTTTCAGACATGTTGTATTTGGTGTACATGCAGTTCTAGGAAGGCTTTCAAAATATCAATATATAGTTCCTGGTAACATGCTGACCCCAGTCTGTGTGATCCAAAGACCACACAAGCCAATGGAAAGTGTTCTGCTGAATCCAATGGCATTAGGTAAGGTAAGATGAGATGAAGAAATTCTGAACTTGATTACAGTGAGCTCTGTATTGGAACAGAAAGCTTTTTCTCTGCAACATACGTGTAGGGGAGTCAGTGGAGGGACCAAAAGATGCAACATGAAATCTATAACTATGTGATCATTTGGTCCTAATTCAAGGTTATGAGGCAGGAGCTTGACCAGCGGATGATCTGTTCTGCAATTCAGCAGTCTCACAGGGCTAATGAGAGCAAAATGTCACTTCCAACACCCATCTAATGTCCTCTTTCAAAAACCTTTGGCTACAATTGCTGATATGACATCAATTAATAAAATGATGCCTTCAGTTAAGCAAAGTTGCTGCATATGAGAAAAGGAAAAAAATAAGTATAACAGTTAAAGCCACCTAGAACTTTATTACAGGTTTTTGTTTGACCAAAGTTAAGTTGGAACGTTATTTGTACTAATGTTAGTGCAGAGACCAAAACAATTGCTTCTCAAATTAATACATCTAACTAGCATCTGTGCTCTCAGGTCACTTGCCTAGGAAAGTGCTGAAATTATCAGTGGACAAGCATGAAACAGAAAAACATCAAGAAGCAACACATAAAGGGACTGCATCTCTGTAACAGTCATATGCATTATTCTAAGTTACTGAAAAATACCTTGGTGGTGGGGCACAGCCACTCTCCTGATGGTGTTTGGCTCCCTCACATCCTAGGATCTGCAGCACTGCTCCTGGCTGCAGGAAGCTGTGAAGTAGCCACTGCACAGCCCACTAGGGAAATCTAAGCAGAAATTAATACTGTTCTGAATGGCATTAACTCCTTGTAGCTTTAGCATTTGAAGATAATTTCTTTCATTTGTACAGAGCACCTTTCATTGGAGGAACTTGATACCATGCAGCTTGTTGTCAGATAGCATCTTCTATTGCCTTTATTAGAGTAGAAGACTCTTTTCAAGGGCTGAATGGTATTAAGGATATGGAGTGATGAAAAGCTAGAGCTATATAAAATGGAAAATTATCCCTGATTTCCCATCTCTCTCCTGTTTCTGAGATTAAGCATAACTCTGTTTTACCCTGCAGTTGTCAATGAGTTTCTTCCAAGTAACCAAAGATTAGCTACTATGCGCTACTGATTTATAGTGCATGTAAAAAAAATCCCATTCTCCTATGAATTTCTTAAAGGAACAGGAACCCTTGGTTTAAAAGAGAAACATCATATTTTATTTTAATGTATATCTAAATACACATTTATTTGTTATGAAGTCCAATATAAGCTGTAAAATAAGATTTATGCATCACCTAAAAATTATGTCCTCTTTTCCATGCTTTTATTCTTACTAGGGCTTGGGTAATATTTAGGTTCCCTCCATTATTTTTGTTAATTTACATAGCCCATTCCTATGACCTTTCTTCTTATTTCTTACAGTTTCCAAACAAGTGGGTTACTTTGGTGCATAATTTCCCTGCATAAGAACTTATTTGACATACTTTCTTCTTGTGTGTGTGTTTTTTAATTTTGCCTCTGTGTCTTTATTCTTGGGATTGAAGATTACTCGTCAGTTATCTCCCCTACTTCCTGAATATCTGTGTATGTCAGAGTCATATTTGTCCTATTATTTTACTATTTTGCACATGAAGAACTGCACCATGAACGGTTTAGCTAATAAAGTAATGAACATACCATCTCCTGCCCTATGCTATCACTTGAATCCCCGCTGGAAATAATGGACTTGCACTGGGAACAGAATTACAATGAAAGCATTTTATCTCATGCATATTACAATATTATGTTCCATGACTATACAGAATAAAAGTGGTAGAGATTATCTAAATATGATCCATCTAAGTATAACACGATTCAACAGCTGCAGTCCTCACTTGTAGCCACCGGCCATTCATTGCCTGAGAGGTTTATTAGAATGCTGTTACGTTTGCTGCAGGAAATGTAAATGTAAATGTTGCAACTGAGACCAAGAAGGAGATAAAAATTTCATGTTGTTCTCACAGTGTTTTCCCCTTTCTGTTGCTGCCCATGGGCTGGCATTGGTTGTGACAATGGGTATGCTCCAATTTGTCTTTTTGACAAAACATAAATCCTTATAAACATGAAAATATCCCAAAGTAAAAGCTCTGCAATAAGGCATTTTAAAAGTAATTAAAAGGGATTTGTCTTGCTCTTTGATAACCATTAGAAACAATATTGTTCAAAATCTTAATTATGACATAGGTTGCTTTTATGTTATTTTTTTCTTGAATAAAACTCTAATTAGTAGCTAATACACAGTTGCACAACACTTTGCATATAAGTGAATAGACAATAAAAACACTGAGGTTCATTAAAGTGATCAAAGAGAACTGCATACTCTCCACTCTTTTAATAACTGTTCTACAGAGAGCTAGAAGGTTTTTAAAAAGCCTGAGCAGTCCTTGCCATTAACATACTAAGTGAGTATAATTACCCAAATCAAGAGAACACAACTTATTTGCAATGAACTTTCCAAATTAAAATCAACATTTGACTACCAACACAAATGAGATTCTGCTCACGAAAGGATCATTATAATTAAGCAAAAACTACTACTTTAGACTAACACAAACCCTTAGGACAATGACCTGAGTTTGTAAGAACTGTTTGTAATATTGAAACCATGAGACTAACTCTGATTGGCTGGTTTTCAGTTTAGAAAGATGTTACTAAATAGCAAGGATCTAAAGCCACATTATATTCACTGTGAAATTTATTGAGTGCAAAGAGATACAGAAATCTTTACAGGTTACTGAACTAGTAAAAAAACGTGAATCACTTTTTATTGCTGATAAAAATTGCTGGGAAACCATCCTGTCCTGAAAAATATGTATGAAGGCATACAAGAGGCAGGAAATAGTATGGGCAGAAAAAGACAAATAAAGCAAGGAGGTGAGATGTCACAATCAAAAGAGAGAAGCCTCTGAGACCCTCATCTAGATCACTAAAAAAACCACCCAGCATAATAACAGTAACTGAGAAACTACTACTGTGCTGTTTTTCTCATGAGCTTGTTATTGTAAAACGCCGGTTTGGATTTAAAGAGAAAAGTGAACTGACACTCCCATACGTAATTGAGTAGGAATGGTTTAAGACCATGTTTAACTACTTTGTCAAATGCAGATAAATTTCTAGCAGGTGAAATCCCTGAGTAAAGTCAGCTCTTAAATTTGACAATTTGGCTTACAATGGTTTAATGAAGTAAAGCACTGATTGAAAAATCTGTGAAAAATACAGGAGTTCTAAAGGAAGAAGCTGAATAGTTTTAACTCTTAAAATATTAATTGTGTAATAAATAAAATGGCAAAATCATTAAAAAGCTAGCATGAATAACAAAACATCAAATTACCATGAACATTGCTGGCTAAATGTAGGCTTGAGTTTGCTATATTAAAGGCCTATTATGAAGACTATTTTTTTGTTTTGTTTTGGAAGGAAAAAATAGTGTTTATTTCATTTAGATTATTTTCTGAACATATAAGAACAATGCTAGACATTTTTAAATTATGGTTAGAATTTAGTAAGAAATAAGTAAAAGTCTGTTAAAGTTTTTAAGTCATGGACTTATACAAAGTTCATATTTGATGTCCATATTAAAATATGTTTCAATGAGACAACTACGTCAAATTTTCTTATTTTTCATATATTGACTGAGGTACTATATTAGAGTGCTGCACAAGCCAAACAAAAGTATTTTGTTCCTACTATCAGTTACTTTGACTGCACTTTAACATAAGCAAAAACTTTTAGCTTTTCTTACAATAAAGCTTCTGCATGAATTCTCCTGGTATATTCTTGTCCTAGGGAACCTGTAACTATACATGTACCTTTAATTTTATTAAAAGCTTCTCAATTTGTGTTGATGGTATTTCCTATTTTTTTACATTATATATTTGACAATATATTGACTTAAACGGTACCTGTGCATTTCTCGAGTCCTAAATAGTTGACTGGAGCAGAACTCTTTTTTCTAGAATCAGCTTCCTTTGCAAACTCCATGTAATTATTTCTTCTGGTTCATCAGAAAGGTCCTGAGCTGATGAATTTTGCTGTAGTGGAATATATAGCTGACCTCAGGTAGCTCATAAATTTGTAAGATATTGTTTTGTAAATCATGGCTAATTATTTTTAAACATTCATATTACTTGATCTTCAATTGCATTTTAACAACTTTAAAAGTATTATAATGTTTTCCATTACAGCACAAATTCGTACAAAACCAGCAATTGAACATTTCAGGGAACTAAAATTATTCATTCAGCAAGTCTTTGTGGGATCAGTGTCTGAGTCAGTTTTTCTGGTTCTTTGCATTGCTGCTTCTTCAAGTAATAAGATTTAAAAATACTTATAAAAACATTATTGTAAAATCAAATTAAATTAACCTATGTTATATCTATCTGTATCTTCATAGACATTTATTGCCTTTGTACATATTTGATTGCATCTGCAATGTGCCTTCAACCCCAAATGTTAGAATATAGTCATGGTAGCTTTGCACAAGTACCCCTGGTTAACCAAAAACTTCATCAGTCTTGCAGCTGAAGGGTTTACCTAGCTTTTCCAGCAGTCCCTCACCGATGTCAATGGCCTATGTGAGAACCTGTGCCAGTTTTATTTCACCTCAACTGTTTGAATAACTCAGATGAGAAGTAATGCTGTTCTGAGAACAAACTCTGCCTAACAGCTGCTTCCAAAGCAGTGGGCTGAGCTTCTGTACACCTACACATGAACTTAGATTCCGAAAGATAAGAAACCATTGTGTTTTCTGTTAGCAAATGGAGCAACAGAAGTGACACATGGCTATTCTCAGGCTCTTAATTTTGAAGTGCTTAGGAATTACAGTAAAAGCCAAACCAAACCCCAAACTTTCATCAGATTAATAGTACACCATGGAATAATGTCAACTATTTATCCCCCATTATTCATAATCTAAATATACATACTAATATCTTCCTAATTTTAATAACAATTGTTTCACATGGTCTTGGGGATGGCATGATGCCTGGAAACTGTTTCACTAAATTGCATACCATGATGATCTACTCTTTGGATAGTCTCCAGGACAAAGGCCATGAAGTACAATTAAAAGCAACTAATAATTAACTCCCATAAAATGTAACATGAAGGAAAGGAATGATAAATTTATATATATATTATAAGTGGCCTTAATACCTTTCCTCTGATGAGCTAAAATAGCTAGGTATTCTGGTGATTACCGGTGTAAATAAATATGCTAAGATAGAAATTGAGAAGTGTGGTTCATTCTTTACTTCAGAACATCAAAACAATGGAATCAGCACATCTTAATGAGCACTTACTTGTATTTTGTGCTATGTGCAACCTATTACCAGAACTGCAACTGTGTATTTTATGTGGAGAAGTTTCACAGAAGCACAGAACCACAGAATAGCTGAGGTTGGATGGGACCTCTGAAGGTCACCTGGTTCAACCCCCTTGTTCACACAGGGCCACCTACAGCCAGCTGCCCAGGACTATGTCCAGACAGCTTTTGAATGCCTCCAAGTATGGGCACTCCACAACCACTTTGGGCAACTTATTCCATTGCTTAAAAAATTCAAAAAGTTAACTTTAGCTTAAGTAAAGATTTTCATAATGCTGCAATACAAAGAAAGAAGAGGAAGATTAAATCAATTACACATACTTCTATTAAATAGTTTTCTTATAAATTCAATTTATTTAATGTACTCTGTCAAGCTGTGATAATTCTACCCATACTATATATGAATTCTCACTATATGTAAATATATTTTTAGGGAGGGTTTGAGTGTGCATACGTGTCTTCAGTTGCTATATACTGGCAGGCTATGAGATTTTCCTTTCACTTGCACCTAAGTAAATTAAGAGTAATTCTACTGAATCGCTCTGTTTAATGGAATTACGTGATATGGTGAAAGTGAGCATAATGCCAGGTCTACTTGTATTTAAATTACCATCTTAATGACAATCTATTTTTAATGACTATAAATAGCTAAAATACTAGCACATTACTTACTAAAGGTTACTCATTAATGTATCAACACAACCTGGTAAATAATGCAGTAGAAAACTCTAAGAATGTCTAAAAATACACCACAGTTGCAAATAACAAAGCATGCATATTCTCTTAAAGTCCATTTGTGTTTCAAACCTTGAGAAATAGGTGAGCAACAATATATTTATCTTTCTTAATATCTCTTTACGAATATGCTCCATACATAAGAATATTTTTATAAAAACTGATTTATAATATTAATTGCAAAAATGAAACTTAACTGCTTTTGAAATATGTTAAATTCTTCTGTACTATTAATTTTGTGGAGTCTACATTCATTTTGGAGGCAATAATGGTACATTTGTGTCTGTGAAATAAAATAAACATGAAGAAAGTATTTAAAGATATTGCAAAAGCACTACATGCTTTGATTCCATACACAGAGAAACTGTTGTCTTTTTGGTATGCATTTAATCTTTCCTTCACATCTACCACTAACTTAAAGGACCTGCCATATAAATATTTCTAATGATCAGTCAATACTGACAGTGTTGTCATCAGTCACTACAGAACAAGTACTCTTTTACACAGTAATGGCATAAATCATCTTCCAAGAAATTATAATTCTTCCAGACACACCTCTTTGGCAAGGTCATCTCAGTTCTTGAAGCCTTCATGGAAAGACAGCATATATCAAAACTTAAAGATAAATGAACAGAAGGAAAAAGTAGATTCAGTGTAAAAAATTGTCAGGGTAAGCAAGCTTATCTCTTTAACAAGCAATGTACCAGAAGCATTTTTAATGAAGAGTTTGATATTTGCTTGATAATATCTAGTAGTACTAATGCATCTTCTACACAGAAATAAATCACAAATGTTGGTTTGGAATGTTGGCAGGAATTACTCAAAATTTTGCCACAATGCTTTGGAATGAGATTTGAACTTTTAAAAACAATTCTTGAGAGAAATATGTGCACCTGGTTAACAAAAGTATCTGTGCCTCATTTTTGACTACATGAAGGAAGGAAGTATGCTCAAATTAACTTAAATTTACAGCTTCTGCTTCAGTGTCTGAGATGCTATTAGAAGTTTTAGTAATATACAAAACTTTAGGGCACTTAGGGTAAATCCTTATGTGCTATTTCTTTTAAGAATTTTCACTGTCTTCTTTTGAGTACAAGATAACAGTGTTCACACAACATTTTGCCTTTATGTGCATATATTATGGCTGTTGTTTTTGCTTGCTATATTTTTCCTTTTAAATGTTCTTTTCTCCATTAAATGTAAAAATACTGGAAGCAAAAAAGAACAAAAATATTTCATTGATTGCTTTTTTTTGTCTTCCTTAAAAGTCAAGAAAAAAAACCCAGTAAGACTTATGGAGGAATTATTTCTGCAACAACATCATTATAAACCAATTGCTAAGAATGGCTTTATGTAAAACTCCTTTACAAGAGAAATGGTCCACCAATGAGAATTATTTCAGCTGATGAAAAACCAGGGATAATAAAAATACATTGGGGCAAGAGGCAATTAGGGTCTGATTTATGAAAAGACGCCACATACAGATAAACAGTTTTCCTCCTAACATGTTGCATGCATTACTGAGTTTACAGGTCATCTCAGCTTATCAATAAAGAATACATTTATGGAGACATAAAGAGATGTAAATGAATTGGAATAGTAATCTCGGAAAAAACAGTTGTTACTTGAATACAGTTTAATGGCCAAATCTTGTCCTGGGGAAGGAGCTATTGGCTCCTTGAAATGATACTAGGGTTGTGGGTAACAGTTAGTCAGACTAGAAGATATCAGGAACCAGAAAAGGAGTGAAATTGTAAATAATATCTAACATGCAAATGTCTGACTGAAGAGAACAACCTTTTACAAAGGTTGTACAATGTACCTTTGCCCATAATATGTAAGGTTTAAAAATCATTACAAGTTCTAAAAAACAAATCAAAAGAAAAGCTGTTTTCTTCACTTAAGGAAACTAAGCTAGATTTAGATGAACGTTGGCACACAACACAGGAATGTAAGAATCCTCGTATTTCCCTATGACAACTAAACATACGACAATAATTCACAAGAGATTTTGCAGCAAAGCTGAAAGATGTTACTGTCAATCAATAGGACAAGGTTATTCTCTGGAGAAATAGCACCCACTTAATAGTCTGGAAATAAAGCTAACATACTTAAAGTGTTTACTGCAAGATAACACAAATAAAAAATATGCATGAACAGGAACACCTGGGCTCCTGATGTATGAAAGGGGTTCTGGAACATTTAAGTGCCTTCACTGCAACGTTTCCTTCATAATGTTCCATCTTATCTATACTGCAGTAGCAAAGAAGTATTCACTGCCAGCCAGCTTGATTCAAATTAGGAATGCAGTAAGGCAAACTCATCTGAATTCCAAATAGTTTAAATTGATATATACAAGAGAAGGCTGGTTCTGTGGTTATGTCACAAGACAGACATCAGGAAAACATTCAGACCTTTTCTCTAGCACAGCTTTTCTCTGTGACCTTGAGGAAAGACAGCTGCATCCAGACTGTTAAAGGTAAAGAGCTGGAGACTATAAAATATAATTTCTAGGCAGGATAAAATAAACAAAACCAGATTTATTTTATTCTGGAGAGAATGTTGATAACTACACTGTCACATGACTGTGCATGCAGAAGGTGACACTGGATCAAAAACTGACCAGGCAAATTCCAGTGAGAAATAGGTTACAAAGACTATTAAAAATAAAGATACAACTAGAAATCTCTGAGATTCAGATTGCTGCAATTTTGGAGGGTATTGCAGGGGAGACACCATAACATGTTGATCCTACTCTGATACTCTTTCACAAACACTGCTCTAAGTTGCTGGTGGAAGTAAGATGCCAGGTGTGTTCATTTTTGTGTTGTTACAGAAACTTTTAACTTGCTTACCTATCACAAAACAAAATTCATCTGTTTGAGAAGCTGGGTAAATACTGATGCAGTTAGCTCACAGTGAACATTATGTTGCCACAGTTTCATTACTACCATGGCAGCTAATGTAAAATGGGCTTATATCTACATTAGCTGTAGTTATTCAGGATAGAAATATCTTTAGATATCCAAGACATATCTGTACAAATTAATTATGAACTTAAATGTTATGACATATAATACATTTTAGGGTGAGCTAAAGATCCTATAAGTCTCAGCGTGAAGATGTTCGCCTCATATGAACATATGCCATAACATAGGGCAAAGGATACTCTTGTGCCAAATGCCACCTTGTGCCAAATGCCTGGAGCAAAGACAGGGACTCCCAGTGATAAAAAGCTAAAACAGCACAAAATGCAATGCCAGAAACTCATTGCTCTACCAAAGTTCCAAATTCCATTGATTGTCAAATAGAAAAATCATCCAGGAACATTGTCATATTACCATGATTTAACAAGATATACTGAATTAGTTGAGCAATTTTAAATGTCTATGCACTCAGTCTTAGCCAGTGGCAAATATAAGATAACTTTGTTTAGCCTAGCCTGAAATGACTGAAGTTCAAGCTAAGCTGATGAATGTTAACATATTAAGTAATAGTAATGTAATTGTGTGTCTGAGTTCTCAGGCTCCTAAGTCTGCTTAAGTCACTTTGGAAAATTGGATTTCACTAAGTCATTTATAACAAGATTTTTCAAGGTATTTAGACATTTTACTCTCATCAAAATCAGTGGAAGATAGATGTCACAATGCCTTTAAAAATTTTGCTTGTAGAGCCTTGCACTGCTGAGCAGAGAAAAAAAAGAAAACCACATCTCCACTTGCAAGTTGTTTTCAGACAATGACTGCTTCCTGGGAACGAGAACACAGTGATGATTAATCGAGGACAGACAGACACAAAGGACTCACCATGCACTCATACAGACCCTCAGAGCAGGACCACACCTCAAATACATGTGGAAAGGGAAAGGCTGGGAGGGAGGGGCTGAATGATAATAGTAAGATAATACTTGGCTTAGGCTGATTCTGAGAAAAAATTTAATGGTTATGAATCACTCAAAAGTGAAAACATGCAAATAATTATGTATGTCACCCATATTTTTCAAGACAGTTGTAGTTACTTGTTTTCTTGGTGTCATAGCAGACATGAATAAATAAGACACGATTTTTCTTGCACTTTGGGTTTCGGTAATTAAGAAAAGTCCAAAGTCACAACAGATGTGGGCCATGGTGTCTTCTCCCTACTCAGATGGTGATCAAAGAGAGTGTCAGTGCATGGAAAAATTAAGGAGTCCATCTATCATTCCCTGTCCTTAGAGGGCAAAGAGGGAAAATGCAGCCCATCCAAGGACTAGGTGACCAGCCTGGCTGGTGCCTGCAGCAAATAAAAGATAAAATGAACAGTTGCAAGAAATAAAACTGTGATCAAGGTATTTCCTTATGAGCTACATGAAGAAGAGAGACCTGAATTTTTAATGTAGTGACCTCTGCCATTGAAAATTGTCCCTTACTTTTCTCTGTAGCTTAACTTAGAAATGAGTAGGAGTTATACACCTGTTATGTGAGAACGGAGGGTGACCATAAAGCACCTTAACTTAGAGTTAAAGTAGTATCTGAGGTGTAAAAATGCAACCGTGCTTGTTAACATGCTTAGCATGATTACAGACGTCTATGGTGTATTCCCTTTATTAGCCACTTAATAGCAAATGCATTGAAATAACCTAATAAAATAGAGCTAAATATCAAAAATTGGACTATTCAAGCCATAAATGAAGCTGAATGTGCCAGCATCATTCTCATAATAAGATCTGCTACCTTTCCCTGTCTTTTAGCAGAACTGAGAGAATAGCAGGGAACATGGCTGAGCCTCACTGCAAAAATGACAACCCTAGTTGGCATTTCACAGCATCCCAACAAAATATTGAAATTAACCCCAATGTCTTTGAAATGTAAAGCACACATAAAAGGTAAAAACACTGGCATTTTTTTATCTCCAGGGTTGTGTGTGTGTGTGTTGCAGGTCTGAGGAACCTCACATCATAAAAATGTGAGAATAATTCCTCCATGGTAAAATTAAATCCTATCTAGGATTGCTGAATTGAAAGAGTTGCACATCTCAAAATACTCAAGCCACGGTACTAACAAAATTAATAAAAGGTAATAATTGCAGAATGTTCAGAAATTAAACTATGACTCACAGGAGGTATGTTCTTTTTCTCCCCACAGTATCTCGAATACCTTGCAACCTGTGATATAACTTTACCCTTAATTATGCTATTCTTGAAATGAGACTATGATACTTCTGTTAGAGCAATCATATTCAATCAGAAGAAAGACAAACTCAGAAATACTTAAAAGGAAATGAAAATATAAATGGAAAAGGACTTACATTTTTACTCAGTTATTTAATACCTAAAATAGTTAATGAGACAAAGTCCCACAGATTTATAGATCTTTTATCTGTTTCAGAGATCCAAGGTTTAAAAATAGCAATTCATAAATAGCAATAAAGTAAACTTTTTCATCCTTTCCTCTATCCTTATACGTGAGAATTATTAACTAAAGTGAATGTTATGTTTATGCTAGGTAGCAATTTCCTTGTGTGAATGGAAATTCTCACGTGTATTAATGTGATGCAGAATATGTCATTGGATGATGCTTATTAGGAAGTGATATTCACTATGAATAGAGTTATAGAAATCACCATCTAATAGATACAGTGCAACATCTTGTAGCCCAGGTATTAATGTTCAACGTTCACAATTTGGAAAAGAATTTCAGAGTTCAGCTCCCCTTTAGGTGCCTGGATGCATAATTCCTTGGAAAATCAAATTGTTCCTAACAGTCCATCAAATGTCAGAATTACGAGAAACAGAAAATCTATGTAAACTCCTCACAGTATCCACAGATTTTCACAACTGTATAATTTCCTTATATAACATGGTCCACTAGTAATGACCCTGTGTTGCTATCACTTCAGTCTTTATCACACAACTACACAGCAAAACTGACCAGTGAGATGGCAAATAAAAGTCTTGTCTCTTCTACGGATTTGTAGATTATTTTACTCTAAGGTCCTCAGGCTGGTTCTTGAAACTATAATGAAAAAAAAAAGGTATTATTCTTAGAGATGTCTGCAGATGAGTAAAGAGCTGCTTGTCTCTGGGGTTCAGCTGATGTTCTCAGCAGAGCAGTTTATGAAACTGTGCTACCAGGCAGACTTCCTAGCAATTAAGGATGTTGTGATACCCTAAATTGCTCCAGCTCTCCTATTGTAGCACACAATATCTGTGGCTTTCTATTTTTCATGTAACCAGTGGTATTCAAAATCTGTTGAGTAAGTATAGTGGGACTATTTTGAATGAAGCTCTTATTCATAGATGCAGGGTCCCCAGTAAGAAAATGATGACTTTTAG
This sequence comes from Antrostomus carolinensis, assembly GCF_000700745.2. NCBI lineage: Eukaryota > Metazoa > Chordata > Aves > Caprimulgiformes > Caprimulgidae > Antrostomus > Antrostomus carolinensis. The sequence goes on from NW_010294964.1 coordinate 54,707, forward strand.
TCCTGCTTTCCAATGTCCTATGCTTTTACACTTTTACCTACCTGTCTATCTATCTTTTTTATCTATTCTTCTGTTTCATTAAGAGGCAGATGTTAATACAATACTAAGTTGCCACTCGTGAAAAACTAGAGAGGTGTTTGCTGAATTTGTATTTTAATATGTCTCTGCATAGTTCTGTGTAAGAATTTCTGTGCAAGTATTTATGCCTATGTTTTAAAGGCAGCTGGGAGAAGTCATCTCATTTCATGGTTCTAGAAGTTGATGGATTTTATTTGGCAAGAAGTGCACTTAGCTTGCTCTCATACTGCAACCTGCAATACAGGCAGAGTTTTGACCTATGCTGTGGAAAAATCACAATGTAATTTTAAGAAAAAAGGTTGAAACTGTCACATTACCATATTTTAGCTAGTTACATGATTTCCATAAAGTTTCATGGAATTCAAAACATTCTAATGATGATTGCATCTATTTATACTAATTATGTAATTATACCAATTGCGCAAATAGAAGGCAATACATATCGTTGACTGAAGCCAACAACTAATTATCAAAATAAAAACAACACAAAACCAAGCTGGGAGTAAAACTGAATGAAAAGTTAGGTGTTTATTCTTCAAATACATGCAACAAACATCTACAATTTCTCCAGTCCTTTTCTCCTTCTGTCTTCTACCCAAAAGAGAACTTCATGACTTAGACACTGCCTCAGGAAAATTTCCTTGTAAAGCTCCCTAAAGCTTGTTTCATGTATCAAATCTGAACTTAAAAATATGCCTAAATGTTGTCCCAAATACGAGTTGAATTACATAATCTGGGTGCAATATTGGTTTGCAAGTACCTTAGTGCAGGAGTCAAAAATCTTCCCAGAGAAACATGGAGGATCTGTTTCTCTTTCCAACTGGATGTTAACATTGCTGATATAGATGTGAGCTTGGAGGCTGGGGTAAGTAAGCCTCATTGTAAGGCAAGAACACCTGCTTGTGAAGATCTATCAGTTCAGAAGAACATAGAAGTTATACTTCTCAGGAACAGGGGATTTTTAGGTGTTATCTATACCACAAATATGGAAGGCTGTTTTCACCTTTCTCAGGATACTGCATCAGTGAAATCTTATCCTATTTGGTGCTGTTTTGTCTTACATCTGTTGCTAGTATATGTGGGATGTTGTATTTCAAGAATCCCATGATAACATGCAACTAAGCATTTAAATAACAAAAATGCCTAATCAAGTACTTCAAAGTTATTTATCCCTTAATGCACCAGTCAACTGAGAATCATACTTCCCACACATAATCAACCTCACACTTATTTCACTATATGTAGATAATGTAATTTAATTTACAATCCTTTCCAGTGCATTTTCCCCCTGGCAGATCCTCTATCCATCTTTTTATTGTGGATTACAGAAACAGGATGAGTATTTCAAACATGTCATAAATCAACTCTAGAATGAAGTATCCGGTAGGACAGACTAAAAATGTGTCTAAAATCAACTCTAGAATGAAGTATCCAGTAGGACAGACTAAAAAGGTGTCTAAAATCAACAAGCTACTCTGAAAGGCCACTAGCAACTGTGCTTGATGGTCTCAGATTTCCCAAATTATTTAGAAACTTCTGTTTTTGTGAGGAAAAAAAAAACCCAATTTGTCTTCAGAAAGTATGCCAATGCTATCATGGTGCATAGATTTCATTTTCTATATAACTAAGATTTGGACTTAACATGTCCTATTAGAGAAAAGACTTGCAGTGACCGAAGCATTCGTTTTCCTTCCTTTACGCAGAACAAAAACTATCACTGAATTTGGGTTAACATAGGGAAAGGAAAATGATTATCTGCTCACTAATTCATCTCTCTGACTTAAAAGCTCACAGATTGTTCCAATAAAAATGTGGTGACACTGATTTGAGATCACGTTAGGCAGAATCACTAAAGTCTGTGGACTCCTGATGCAGAATGCCGTTTCCCAGCCAGCCTAAGACAGTGACTCACTTTCCACTTTTGCTTGGCTGTATATGCAACACAAGGCACAAACAGACCATCTGTAAGTCATATTGTCCATACCAGTTTAAAAGAAGGGAATACAGTTCATGCAAAATATGCTTTACCTATTCCAAATTATTTATTATATAATATTTTAAATTATTTTTATTTTCTTTCTATGGAATTTTATGCATACACGTGTCATGAGACTGAGTCTTTAAAGCACAGTTTTACATTTTATTTTATTTGTTTCTGTACTAAGGGATATTAACACACACTTCTAATGGCATTTGCTAGCAACATTTAACTTTAATCGACAACTTGTCAAGATGATCTAACATTTCCTATTTTTAAATGACTAAGAGAGAAAGAAATGCAAACACCACTAAATGAAATAGCTAAAGGACTTGCCATGAGTTCATGCAGCTAAAGAAACCACTTTAATGAACAGTTAGATTTTCAGGTTTCCTTTGAGTTCATTATGGCAATTTGTATTTTTAAGCAGGGAGAATGGATTTCTAAACTTCAAGTTTTGCATGATGGCCTTTTTCTTTCTTTTCTGTAGAAGACTGAAACATATTTAAATCTTGAAAACAATACAATTTTATTGACTAGTATTTTTTTTTTTTTTTTTTTGCAGTAACAAGGACAATGTATATGAACAACTTAAAAAAATTAACCCAATCCATACCCCACAAACAGGTGCATAGAAAAGCAGCAACTCACCAAAGCTCTAGTCTGGGAGGAAGAAACATTCTCTCCTTCTCTGCTTTCTCCATCGAGGGAGAACAGATTATCACAAGAAAGAAATGCAAAAGAGAAGGAGTGGAACTACAAATTGAGCAATTAAGGAAAGATCATTATCAAGTGTTTATTATAACAGCTGAAGATTAATTAAGTTGCCTAGTAATTTTAAAGAGTCATAAACCAATGGTGACATTCATGCTGCAGCAAACTATCAAAGTCAAAATAGAACAGTATATATAGAGAGATAATATAAACATAATAAAAAATAGGGAATAGCAGGGTTCACCAAATTAACATTGGAGATAGACAAATTGGATAATGTTTTAAGTAACTTCTTCTGGCAAATGAAATGTCAAGTTTGATGGTGACTGTAAAAAAAAAAATAAACTAAAAGGCCTATTATGAAGCATATACTGTTTTGAGGAAACAAAACATCTATGCCTGCAGAGAGGAATTCCATTTGCAAGTGTCAAGAACTTTTGTTGGGATTTTAACTAGTTGATAAAGGTCAAGGAATATATTTTTAATAGCAATACGAATAAAAAATGCCATAGCATAGTCCCTAACCAAATACTCATATCAATCCATGTTATAGGGCTAAGACTCAGATTCACCCTATTTGAACTAATTTTAGAACGTAGCTCTTTCTTCATGTTTTCTGTTTCTACCTAAAGGAAAGAAATAGGAATCCCTAGATGACTATGCCACTTAGACTCCACTGTCTACCAAAGGAGCTACCTGGAAAAAAAATGTTCTGCTTTGGACTATAGTTTGACATAGCTGTGCTTCAGTTGCTCTCCTACTCATAAAACTCTGAGATGCTCTTATCCCTCATTTTTGAGGAATAATCACACACTTTAGAAGTGGATTAAAGTAAAGCACGTTAAGAGTGTTATGTCAAGTTTTTAAGCAATAGTTTCCCTAAAAAGCTTAAAGAGACAGATTTACAGTAATGCAAAGATTTTATCAAGACCACAAGTGATCTGATTGTGCAAGTTACCATGCATCAACAGATCTTGGATAGCTGTCAATACATATGGTCTTACCTGAAGATATAGTATGGTAAATTTCTTGACATAAGTAATCACAAGCAGAATTTTAAGCACATGCTTGAATCCTTCTGAGACTCAATAGAATTTCAAATTCAAAGTTAAGCATATGCTTAAATATTTTTTTGAATATGCATGAGCTGCTCAGCTGAGCTCTTCAGTGAACATGCTTCCTTTTAAAATTGTTTGCTAGAATGTTTGCAGAAACTGAATCCACTGGGGCCACAGACATAGCCAATTTTTATTTATTTATTTATTAGTTCAAATAAATGTTTGTGAATAAGTTTTGCAGTATTTGCTCAGCATTTCTTAGGGGAATAATATCTGCCAACTGGCCCTGCCATCAATAAGGAAGCAACTAGATGAAAAATGTCAATATATATTGCTCTCTCCAGAGTAGATATGTCAATGAAATTAAAAGGTAAATTACTGAACATCTGGCTAGAACTATATTTTTAAGAAGCCTGTTCTAGTTCATGTCAGAGAACTGGGAGAAGAACTCAGGCATCTGCTGAATTCAACAGCTGCCTATTACCAAAAGCTTTGATTGAGCTGGGAACCTAAGAAGCCATTTGAAAATTCAGCTTGTGTGAAAACAGTGGTTGCAGGTCTGCAAGTCACATCCATGAACGAGGCTTTCCACAGTTCAGCAGCTGCACAGAGTGATTGCAGTGACCTGTGCCTGTACTACAGTGATCAAGTGACCCATGGGAAAAAAAGGAATCACAGTGTGGCTTCAAACCTGCAGCAAAGATAGAGCAGAGACAAACGTCAATAGGATTTCTTATGAATTCCTAAGCTAAAGTGTTATTTGTTACTTTGTTAACTATTTCTTTCTCATTCATATACTGTAAGATAACAGTGGATGTAATACAAGACTTAGAGAAAGGATGTCAGTGTCATTCCTTTAAATCTGAGTCACTGGTATGAAATCAGGTTGGGCTGGTGTTTGTGAAAAGTCTTTACTAGGAAGCACCTATACAGTGACAGGATAGAAAAATGTCTGATACTTAACATCTTCCATAATATTTAGTAAAATAGGATTTTAATGAGTTAGATAACTCAATAAACAGTTTTGAATAAGTAGTATATCCGTTAAAGGAGTGATCTCTTAATTTCTGGCACACATAAAGCTCCTGGATTTTCCCACAGAACCAAACCCCATTACAGATGAATCTATGCTTGGAGAAAATAGCACCCATTTGTACTGAAGTGTTGTACAATTTATTGTGCATTAATTATTACTGATTGCTATACATGAATCCGGTTATTCTCAAGCTTATTATTCTGACTAGAATATACTGATTAATTATCCAAAACCCATTAAACAACACTGTTCAACATGCTACTTAAAATAAAATTATATGAAGGATATGATAAGGTTTAAGATTCTTATTTTTATGGTAATTCTTTAATGTTACTGTAGCAAATCCAGAAAAGGGGGGCAAAGAGACAAGAACTCTAGCCTGGGTTTGCTCATAAACTTCAATACATAATGCTGTAATCAGTGTTAAGAGATAGTGGTCTGTAAAACATAATACAGGGATGAAGTGGAAGACAGTTATTTGTTCGTAAGTGTTAGTAAACTGTTCTGACTTTTGAGTGTAAAGGTAGAACAATTATGAGATCTACTGATATGCACCGCTGGTCATGTGAATTATGATCTACCTGGAAACCATGTTTATGAGTAAACAAATCTGCTAATTAGAGCTAATCCTGTCAGATGCATAGCCAACAAACATAATTAATCTAAGCTCTCTGATTCCATTGGGGAAAAGGTAATACTGAGTGCATGAGGTGAAAAATGTAAATAAACCTCAGAGTGGAAGGCAAATAACTAGTAAAGTATGAAGAAGTATTCAAATTAAGCATGCTTGAAAGCACAAAACATATTGGAGATTTGACAGAAAGTTAGGCGAAAGGGAAATACAGAAGCAGATGATGCAGAGAAGGAAAAATTGTGCTGAGCTATGGTGAATATAGGTAAAAATGACTGATTTTCAGTTTTTACATCAAAAACAATTGCCACGTGGTTACTCCATTTGCAACCCTCTGACATCAGAACATAGAAATAGCTACTCAAATGTTTACATTCATATATAAATAAATAAACCGGGTATATATATCATCCATTTTTGTTGATGAAGGAATATAAACTGTTCTGAATCTGCTATAATTGCAGGTAGG
>NW_010294964.1:60712-63270 GCF_000700745.2 Antrostomus carolinensis
AATGCTTATCCAATTAATCTATCTGAGGAGCTTCCAAGCCATGCTTTCCTATTGATGTTCATGCTCTGAATTGCAACAAAAAGCCTGGAAGGCTGTTAAAAACTTGAAGGGAACGTTTACAACCCTATGATTCGCGTTCCTTTTCCTGAGAATAAACAGGCCATTCTGTGGAGAGCAAAGCCATCAATAAACACTTGGAATTTATTAAATACTTTTCTACAGCATTACTCCTCACTAATTGCTGCAGCTGCTGCTACAAAAACATTTCAATTACAGCTGAAAGGAGAGATGGCCCATGCAAATCTTGTGGGGAAAAAAGACCTCTTTAATACTCCTTTGAGATGTGGTCCAACACAGAAATGTTTGCGTGACCCTTTGGCTTTCCACAGTCATCGCTAGGTGACATTCTGGCTGTTGTGGTGCAAACAGAAAAACTCCCATTATCTCTAACATAATACTGTTTCACCTTTTGCCTTTGTACATTATAGAACTGCAGATCTTCACTGGAGGACCGAGAACTGTGAATCTTTTTCTTCTTAATTACAATAAAATTAAACTCAGACAAGACAACCATGGCCTTACTTCTAGGTGCCCCTTGAAAACAGAAACCAAAACAGAATGAAGACAAGCTGGATCAATTTCAATTGAAGTCTCCTGGACAGTGTGACTACACATTCTGGGAGGTTAAAGGAATTTTGTAAGTTTCCTTTGCAATAACACAAGTGGCACTATATAGATTTCCAAGTTTTCATTTCAGAAGCATGAAGAAACCTAAACTATCACAGGTCTAAACTGTTCTCTGCATTTCAAATCCCAGGAATGTTTCTAGTCAGGCGGGACTTGCAAACAACGTGGATGAGATGCGTTGTATCTGTTTGTTCACTGCTTACCACAAATGTGCTGCACATGGTATTTTCTAAAAGAGGAGGTGTCTGGGAGGCAACTGTGAGAAGCTTTGGGAGTGATCACTGGGATGGCAAACAGATGGCCTGTAGCACAGGATCCCCCAGGAGTCTGCAGCAACATGAGAGGGAAGTCTCCCTAGGGCCCCAGAGAAGATGGCATGAGAGGTTTTGCTGTTCAAGCAACCAGTGAACACTGGTGGTTAGAAAGCATGGATGTAAAAAAGGTTTAAAAAAGAGGCAGATTTCATGACCGTTTGTGGTGATTTAACCTGGCCAAACACCACGTAGCCCCTCATTCACTCTTCCCTTCCCTGGGAAACAGGAGAGAGAATTGGAGCGGTAATGGTAAGGAGACTCGTGGGTTGACAGAAAAACAATTTAATAAATAAAATAAAATATAATTAAAATAATAATTATAATGATAGTAATAATGTAGTATACAAATAAGTGATGTACATTGCAACTGATCATCACCCGCCGACCAACGTCCAGCATGTTCCTGGCTAGCAGCCCTAGAGAAGAGAAAATCCCAAAACCACAACCCTGGAAGAGAGAGAGAGTTTTCCAGCCAGTCCTCATTTATATACCGAACATGATGTTATATGATATGGAACATCCCATTGCCATATCCAAATGCCAGTTTGGATCTGTTGCTCTGGCTGTACTCCCTTCACCTTCTTCTGCACCTGCAGGACTAGCAAAGCATGGGAAACTGGAAAGTCTTTGATTTCTTAGCAACTACTGAAAACATCAGTATATTATCAACATTCTTCTCACACTAAATACCATACTAAATCAAAAACTCAGCACTATTCTAGCTACTAAGAAGAAAATCACCTCTATCCCAGCCAAAACCAGGACAACATTTTATTTCAAACTTACTCACTAGGACTGAGCTTTCCATATTTCAGTTACCTCACTGTAGTTTGTCTTCTAACAGAGCACAGCTTTAAGGAAGGCTTTTACTGGATTTTGTTTGCCCATGTTAAAATAAGATAGGATATTTGTACCGCAAGTCCATGGTTATCCTGGAGTTGTTGAAAGATCCATTTTTCCCAAACATTACTGGATGAAGAAAAAATGCTAGGCCCTTTCATTTCCCTTTCCAGCCATCAGAAGCAAGAATCTGTGGCTTGCTGCTCCCAGATGAGTGCCCTGCCAGCTGCCTTTTCTGCATTCCATCCTGCACCACAATGTCTTCAATTTGTGTGCTTCCGCAGGGTAACCTCAGGGATAGAGGTACCAAAGGAATGAGATCCATTTTACCCTCTTTACCTTTCCTTAGCCCAGAATCGAATGACTTAGTAAAAACAATGGAAACTTTAAACGTGGTTCACAGGCATAGGAAAAAGCAACTGCATATCTTTTCACTATATTTTCAACTCAGCCAGCATGGGATTATTCTCTCTTTTAACCTCCAGATAAAATCTTGTAACTTTATTGGGTAGAAATGTCTGAAAATTGTCTCTTACATTTCACTAAAATGTTGTCAGCCTTAAAAATCTTTCTATGTATTCTATGACTAGGACTGAAATTTTGAGAGTTTTAGAAAATTTTGACTTAACTCTAAACATGATTAGAACATTTCATGTCAACGACCCCTTCCCTTCCCTTCCCTTCCCTTCCCTTCCCTTCCCTTCCCTTCCCTTCCCT
>NW_010294964.1:63381-136557 GCF_000700745.2 Antrostomus carolinensis
TCCATGTCACCCACCCCTTCCCTTCCCTTCCCTTCCCTTCCCTTCCTCCTCTTCCTTCTTTCCCTTTCCCTTTCCCTTCCTCCTCTTCCTTCTTTCCCTTTCCCTTTCCCTTTCCCTTACCTTCCTTCCCCTTTTCCCTTTTCCTTTTTTTTATCTTCTTCTTCTTTTAAAAAACCAAAAACATAAAGCAACACTCTTCCATGTTTTTAATATGTAATAATATATATTACAGTAAAGAAAATAGTGATTATTTGTCCACCTGCCAAGATCAAATACCTTTATCTCATTTTGAACCACATTGTAAGAGGAATATAAAGATGTCTCTTCAGGACTATGGCAGGGAGATTGACAAAAGGGTGTGAAGCACTGAAAATGTGAAGCACTGAAATGCTGTATTGATCCTTCAACAATACTAATTAGAGAGAGAATTTAGCTTGTGTTGAGATGAAATAACAGAACAAATTAGTAAAGGGGTCTGCTTTTTTATCAGGAATCATGTAATTAAAAATTACTGTCTAGCTATTTCTATTAGACTGCTTTTCCCTCTTTCTATTTGCAGCTTTACTACTTGGAAAATAGTATTAGGGGTATGTTAAAAACTTACTCAGAACACCTGAAATCAGATAGTTACCAGGAGTCTCTGGACAACTGCAGTACTCAGCAATTTGATTTTGTCTGAATAAACATTTAATCCAAAACACCTTAGGGTGAACATTAGTCAATGACCTGGATACTGTCCTGGTTTTGCTAGGATAGAGTTAATTTTCTTCTCAGTAGTTAGAAGAGCTGTGTTTTAGTTTCAGCAGAACTTGTTATGAGAGGTATGTTGATAAAAGTACTAATGTTATCAGTTGCTGCTGGAGCTCAAGGCCACCGTGTTTGGCTGGTTCACAGCTGCATTGGGACTGGGAGGGAGAAGTGCAGTGAATAGCAAACCCCAAAACTGGCATTTGGATGTGTCAATGAAATATTCCATTTCATATCCCGTCATGTCAGTATTTTAACCAGGGCTGGCTGGCAGACGGGGTTATTCTCTCTGGGATCACTCAGGCTCTCGCTCTTCTGGGGTTTGGTTTTCGGGACTGTCTGGGCTCTGGGATCACTGGCTGGCATAGGCTGGGCATCGGTCAGCAGGTGGTGAGCAATTGCACTGTGTATCACTCATTTGTATATACTGTTATCACTATTGTTATCATTATAATTTTATTCTAATTAGTAAATAGTTTTCACCTCAACCTGTGAGTTTCCTTGCCCTTTTCCTTCCAATTCTCTCCCCTACTCCCTGAGTGAGGGGGTCGAGGGTGAGAGAGCAGGCTGTGTTTGGCTGCAAGGTGCAAGCCAAAGGGGTGAATCCACACAAACCACCACACCTCTGTAGTACATTGGAAGAGAATTTGGTTTTCTAACATTTCCAAAGCCATGTCATACTGCTATTTGTCTGTTTCTCCGTCTACTATCCAGTCTCCTAAATATTTTATAAATAAAATACAATAAGTAAAAAATTAATTAAAAAAGATGCTGCAGCTATATATATTTATATAGAATCAATATTCAAACTCAAACTTGTGAAATTCCAATAGCAGCAAAAAAAATTTGTAAAACAGAAATGAAATTAGATATGGAGCTACCATTTATAAACATAATTAAACCTGGAACATATGCCACAGATGTGTTCATTAAATAAGAAATTTCAGTATGCTGTACACTTATATTAAAAGATTTTACTTTATTTTTATACTATTTTATTTTATCCTCTGGCTATTTATATAATATCTATTTCTGCTTTATTTATTTTATTTTAACTCAATGAAACACTTTCGTGAGTTGCATTCCATATACCAGCAAAAACTTGTGTAAATAATGCCTGAGGTGGTGAAATTTATTCCTCACATTAGGCAACTAATGAGACACTGAAAGACTGCTGTTATCTTTCAGAAGAGTTGGACTGGCCCCTTAATCTTCTACAAATCATGTACTTAAAAAAGAGAGAAATTGTGATGTCTGATTTTACAGGAGCTGTTAACAGAACTGAAATAAAACATTTCCTATTGGTGCAATAATGAAACCACAATGTGATTATACAGCAGTTAAATATATTTTAGTGTGGAATACACATCTGATAAATTATTTGAAGATTAATAACTACATCTACTTCATAATAGTGGTATGACAGAGATGAAACACTGGGCTCCACAAATTAAAGGTTATAATTCATATACTTCTATGCTCTACCCGTGCCCAACATCTAAGGGATTTAAACAGAGAAGTGCAGAATGGGTCAAAGCTGAATGAATCTGTGAAGTACTCTCTAAACAAACTGGTATATTCTCTCCTAAAATTTGCATGTAGATTATTACAGAAGGTAGAATAAGATACAGCAGCTTGGATACAGATTGAGGTCAAACTATCATGACATTTTGTCAAAAAGGATTGCAGAGTTGTCCTCTAAAAGAGAAATTGTTCAAATAACACTTTTATAGAGTATATCTTACTTTGTGTAAAGCTCATTGTTTTGTACTGATTACATTCATTAGTTCCCTTTTCCTTTCACTTAAGTAATGAGTGAAACTTAAATAATATCAAATATGTTTAAAATATTGAAGAACATCATAACCTTCCAAAAGCTGTGAGCATGCTCATGACAAAGAAATTGTGCTCAGTAACACACCATAATGTACCTAACTATGTTGCAAAACTAATTAATTCTCATTATTCACCTTTCCCAGTGCAGTTACAGAATACATTGAAACTTCATGCAATAACTTATAACAATCAACAAGCTCTACCCATGCTCAACATCTCTCACTCCTTTGTCGAGGTGATACCATTTCAGCTTTTTAGATCTGGCAATAAACTTGAGCAACTGGGTCTGTAACAGGTATCTTCTGCTATTTATCTATCCTACAAAGTTTCTAGCACATTTTGGAGGTACTAGAGTGTAAAATCAGTATCAGATGTTAAGAAAGACAATATATGATAAGAAATAGTATTTATTAAAGGTTGAAAGACAGGATAAATAGCAAACTATTACTATTAAGCAGAATCTGAAGACGTAATGTTTTGCCAGGTAGTTCAACAGTGAAACAGGATCTGCATTAATGTCTTCGCTATTTTTTGCTTAAATCACAGAAGAATACATTTGTCTGTGACTGCTATGATATACTCCTATTTTAAGCACACTTTTCCAAAAGACCTTTCCCTGAAGTTTCCTCTTGGCAAGGCAGGTTGCAATTAAGGGCAAATTTCAAAGTTTCTATTTCACCGACCATGCCATCTTCATCTCCAAGGTGATACCTTTACAGGTATCACCAAGGCTGATTCTGATCTAAGATTTCTTTATATTTTGTAAGAAACCTGTGACCATTTCTGTATTAAAGCAAACTTTAAGGGACATGTGGGTTCCCTCCTCTGCTTAAGGGGATAAGGGGATTCAAAGCCTTTTTTTTTTTTTCCTCCCCCAGCCTATTTTTCTAGTTCTTATTCCTGGTTTCATTACTGAGTATTCATGTTCCCAGGTTCAGCTTTTTTTATTCAAGTACAGTCATATAGAAAGTGAAATGAACGTTTCTTTGTAGTATTCCACTTCAGATGTCAAGTCTCAAACAGAAATTGATAGTCTAATACTTAAGACTCTTCGGCACTAAAATTACACTTTTCCTCCTTGATACCTGCAGAAGTAGTAAAAACTGAATCAGCAACAAAGAAAGAATAAACAATTGCATCAGCTAGACTAAAAGTAAAGAATCAAGAGCAGTATCAGCAATGCTACAATAGTGCAATCTTCTTTGTTAAAATATAATTATGAGAATTTACTTAATAGAATGATTATTTGTTAGCAATATCAATTTTCAGATTCAGACAAAGAGGAATATCAAAGATCTTTAGAAACTCTTAAAATACACAGAATTAAATTCTGTGCTGACTTTCTAACTGTGCACCTTGATAATAACCACTGGGATTACACAATTGTAAAGCCATCCAGAAAGTAAACCCTACATTTCTGATGTAATCAGATTTTCACAATAGTTGTTTTTTGAATGAAATTATACTATATTGAAATTAAACCAAAAATAAATAAAAAGAAAAGGCTGTTGAAGATTATGAAGAATTTCAGGTAAAGAGAAAATTGTGAACATTTAGTCCTACATCCTGTCTAATATAACCATAGAACTTCCCTAAATTATGTCTTGCTATTATTACTAGTGTTTCCAGGAGCTGTGGTTGAAATAGATGTGCTCTTTAGGAAATGAGAATCTCATTTCAATATTTCAAATTACAGCACATACACTATATAAATTGGTAAATGATTCTAAGATTTATTTCTAGACTGTTTGATAAAATGTCTGCAAAAAATTATCTGTAAAACACGAATTAGTTAAAACAAAAAACCAGATGGGCTCCCCATCAACTCACCTTACTTATGGCCACCTGCACAACTTGGAACCTAAAAGTCTTGATTGAAGCTGTATGTCCTGTGCCTTTGTGCCTCCTCTAGCACAGTGAGGATCTCAGAACCTCTGAGAAGTTGGCTTGATTTAGCGTTTGCAAGGTGTCAGGTGGACTTCAGACCAGACTCCAGACCTCACATTCCAAAAGCAAACAAGCAAACAAACAAAAAACCTCAAATCCTAGGCATTCTTATGGGGTGGTTACCTTTGTGAGTCTTCACTTGTGAGTCTTCACTCTCTCACAAGAGACTGTAATCTCTTCTAACTTTTTCTACTGGACTGAAAAAGTTCCTGCTATCAAATTTCTCCTTTGAATTTCTTTTACAAAGTGTTCCTCTTCATAATGTGAATGGACTAAAAGCCTTCATTTTATTTGTGTTGTGCATGTTTTCCATTAATTTAATTGTTCCTTTGTCATTTCACTGAAGCTGGATAATTTTTAATATCTTTCTGGAAGTTTGGTGACAAGTGAAAACAGTAGCCCAAGACAAATGCTCTCAGTACCAAGTACAGACATGCATTATTTGTATATTTTCTCAAAAATGTGTATTTATTGCACACATCTACATCATCTTTGTGTCTTCATTCTCGTCTGCAGTAAGAATAGCATGAAAACTGTTTGCAGAAATGTCATATAGAGCACACAGGCCCCAACTATTAAACCAGTCTTGGCCCATATGTTGCTTTTTGCAGATTCAACAAAAGGGAATTTGATCAAGGGTTAGAAATTAAAAATATTTGCTGAACAGGTATCAGCTTATAAAATCTAAAGTTAGTGCTTTTATGTGGTTCCAGCAAATTCCATCAAATGGAGAGAAAATTAATATTAAAACTATTATAATATGACTGTGTGGCCATATCCTTTCCATTTAGTTTACTGCTGAAAAAAAGACCATGAAATCACTTCATGTGTTACATACCAGTATGTGCTAAAGCCAATGATTTTTGCAAATTGAGTTTGGCCAAAGAATATCTTCTTGAAAAGAATCCAGATTGAATCTGAAGACAGCTGACCACTGAGACTCTAGCAGTTTCCTGTAGTTTTCCCCAACAATTAGTTAATCTCATTGTTGCAAATTTTGGACCAGCTTCTTATACAGTTTGACTGTCTTCCAGTTACGAGTTCCTATTAGGGACTGTTTTTCTTTTTGTTTTGTTTTGTTTTGTTTTCCATATTAAAGAGACCTTTAACAATCAGTAGTTTCTTTCTGTGAAGAAATTAATTCCCTGGTCCCCAGGTCACCTCTCAATCTGATTTTGAGAATCTAAATGGCTCAGTTTCAAGTGTTTAATGAAATTTATGTTTATCCACACTTAAATAACTCTCAACATACTTTTGCAAACGTGCATAGCTGAACTATACACGCCAAAAACTTTAAACCTGTACACAATGTATACATCTTCAGCTAGAAAATGCTAGTTATGTCATCTCCAGTAGTCCTATGGAGATGTGTACCATTCCGAGATGTCATACAACTATAGTGAAATTTGTCATCTAAGATAAAACCATGGATTTTCTGAAGTGGCAAAATTCCTACCAACGTTATAGGTAGGAAGAGGGCCAGGATTTCCTTCAAGAGGAACTAAAATCAAACAAATGGGGAGAAACAAACATTCAAAACAACAGGAAAAGAAAGTCTATTGCTGAGACATCTGATATTAAGCCTGTGGGGAAAAAAAACCAAAACAACAAAACACATGACAGAGCCTCTGTAATCTATATTACATGTGGTTACATTGACGTGCTATAGTGAAATAATATGCACAGGATCTTAATGGAGCACAAATATAGATATTTTATTTTGAAAGAAAACACTTTCTGGGAAATTTTATTGGGAAAATATTGAAGTCCTCCAGCACCATCAAAATCATGAAGCTGCTGAAAAAGCATTAAGGCGTGGGACCTTAAGATCATACAAGTCTTCCAGTGCACAAATTCAATTCTGTAACAATGAAAACTCGCATGCTAGCAACATAAATGAAGTTTCCCTATTTCAGGCATGTTTTGTAGGTGATCATATGTATGTCTACTGCAGGCAGAGGTTCCTATGTTGCACCAGTAACACTAAATGTTTACTTAAATTATTTCTTTCTGCTTCCCAGGGCCCAAAGAATGAAATAATTTAGACAGACAGGGTGAGATTCTTCCCACCTAACTTTATATATTTACCATGTGGATGATCTACAACAGACAAGCCATCTAAACTCCTTGTAGATGGTCAGAGTAATGTGATCCAGAGGTACAGCAGTGACTAGGGACTGGCAAAGAAATCTATTGCTGAGTACTCTTTTCTCTTGACCACAAGTAATGTCTAAGCTAGATGTAAATATCCCTGCTATAGATACCAAAATTGATAAGATATATTCCATCCATGTTGATATATAGATAAAGGGATTTTTAAAAACAAATGCGAGTTAAGTCAGACTACTTCTTTGAGAGTGATCCCCAAGCTTTTTAATTGGTGAGGTGAAGTAATTGAATTTTCTGAGGAGGGCAAACTGTGTATTTAGGAACTATGATGGAAGAGGAAATACCAGTCTTTCTGCTTGAAAATGAAAATTCCCTTCCAAACATCTCCATTGCCCCTAACTGCCCCAACCAGATGTGGAATGAAGATAAAGTAGACAGATTTTGAAGGGACTCCTTCAGGAGGAAAAATACAGATTGAGAAACTTTCTTTTTCCCCTTTGACAGCTGTTAAGTATTTTCACTCTGGGTAATTTCCAAGAGGGTGAAAGAAAATAAGTAAATATAAAGCATAGTGGTAACTTTCCCTCAGAGCATCACAGATCATTATCAAGGATTCACACACTGTATGAGTGTGTGCAGAAGATGTGTAAGCTGAGGTGACGATAGAGGGTTAAAACTGACTTAATGTAGAAATTCTATTATTTTGTCCATGAAGAGTGCCCAGTTTATGTCCTCTCTGTGACAACTGGAGATGATTTGACTGATTCAGGAATGGCATTTCTCTGCATTGGAACAAAGGCTCACAAACTCAATTTTCTGTCAAAGTATGGCAGTCCGATAATGGTTTGGTTTGGAAACAAAGTGACAACATTCAACTGTTTTCAAGACAAAATATGCTTGCCTGTTTGCCTGTTTGCCCAGAGAGTTGATCTCTTTCCAGGCACCCTTGGTTGCCAGACCTCTGGCTGACTTACAGACTGAGCAGCTGCAGCATGGGAAAGCTGCCCAGCACACAAATATGTGAAGGTTATTAATAAAATTGGAGATTACCAACTCCTTACACTTGCTTAATGTTTGTGTGTGCAGTGGAAATGCAACTGAGGTCCTTCTAACAAGCATGATGGTTGACAAAAAGCACTGCTGCCAATTCTCAGAAGGCAAAAAGCACAAACATCCTGCTAGTTAGAGACTGATAGGCTGAGTTGGCTAAAACCTCTAATATTCTGAATTAGAAAGGACTGAATGGAATTTGACTAATTATAATTAGAATGTAAGCACTTGACTGAGAGCATACATGTCCTCAGCTAAGGCAGAGATAGTTGAAAAGAAGGGTTTCAAAATTATAAATGTAAGAAGAAAAATGGCTTGCTCTGATAAAAGTGCAGGGATATTTACACTGAATTGAGATGGGGTTAAGAAACAAGTTTCCACATGAAAACATAAGTGTCTTATACTCAACACAAACTGCATTAAAATGCAACCTTTGATGCTGTGTTTGAACATTTACAAGTCATCCAGAATGGTAGCAAATGAGTACTTTGGAAAAGCAAGCAGTTTTTTGCTGCTGTAAGAGTAAATTGAAAATTTTTCATCTTTAACAGACCTGTAGCAAGTCACATGATGTAATTACAAAACAATTCCTTACTCTATTGTATGCATACCTGTTCTACTGTGCTTGAATTGGTTATTATTTTGGAAATCAAGAATATGGAACATAAATTAATGGTTGCACCTTCCAAGTTCTTTGGAACACATCACTCTACGGAGACCTGATGTAAGATGAACATATGAATTGTCATAATAGGTCAGATCAAAGGTCCACCTAGCCCATTAACCTGTCTCTGATAGCTGCTGAAAATAGAGAAGGCGGCTTAAGTAAAAGAACAGATACATGTTAATAATAGCTTATGAATAGAGTGCTCTTCCTTCTGGTGTATCCTTTCAGTTTCCAGTAACAAGTAGCAATGGTCTGAGCCAGAAATTGCATCTAAACCATTAATACTCAACCTAATACATATTCTCCATGAATTTAATTATTGTTTAAACTTATGTTTATGAACAATCTCCTAATCACACAATTTAAATTACATACTGCATGAAAGCAGCACTTTATTTTGATCAATTTAGAACTGTAGTCTGATATTTTAATCCAGATGTTCCCTAATTCATCTGTTGTGAGAAACTTAGAGAAATCTTTCTGCTTTGCCTTCTTGCCATCCATAATTTAAAGAACACTATTGTGTCTCTTTCCCAAGACAAAGAACAACAATCTATTCTGTCTTTGCCCATTGAAAATCTGTTCCTTGCCACTGCTCATACTTGTTGACCTAGCTGGTAGTTTTCCTTTGTACTGCCCTGTTTATGGCAGGTTCCAGAACTCCTCCACGACTTTCCTTTGTTCACCTCAAAATATTCAGGCCAAGCTAATGATATCTTTTATGAAATGTACTAATGATTTCAAGTGAAATTGTATCTTAATTTTTACATGAAAATCTTTTGGAGATCTACAGCTGTTTGCAGTATTCAAGATAAAGATGCACTACAGGCATGTATGATGTTATGTATTTCTTAAAGTCTACCAAAACACATAACATTTATTATGCCACTTTGTTTTTGGTGACTTCCAATCACTGAGTTATATTTTTAGAAATTTATTCATGATGCCTCTTTTCTGAGTGGCAAAAGATAATTTAGAGCACATTTCTGTATAATTGTTGTTAGATGTTTGGGGACAGTTCTGTTGATATCACTTTGCACCTATCATTCTATTCGATTTTTTATTGTCCAGTCACTCAGTGTTTGGGAATTCTTCTGCAACTCTTCACAGTCATTTGTAGATCTAGCTACCTTAAGTAGTTTAAATATAAAAATTCCCCTATTACTCTTTTCCCTTCTAATTTTCTCTGCTCATTTATTGTTGTATTAAATAGCAGTTTTCTGGGAGAAATCCTTGTGGCATACACAAAAGAAAATCTATTCAAACAAGCCCAATTGTGCACCTGTTGAAATCAAACAACAAGCTGTGGATTTAATGATTATTATATATATATATTGATATAGGGTTTTTTGTGCATATTTTCCCTAAAAAAATTAAGGAAGCAAAACATTTTAATTTTTTTTCCCTGTTCTAAGATTTTGTTAACACTGTGTACAACCTAAATGTCTGTTTTCAGACACTGCTGTCATATGCTTCCTATAAAAATGCATATTCACTATTACAAACTGAATTTCCTGGAGAATAAAGCCACACCAATTGCATGAAGAAAGTAGTAGCTATTTAAATTTTCCTAATGTTAATAACCTAACATAATATTTAATAGCTATTTATACTTCTGAAAATCAAATTATTTCTCTGATTGTCTTAAGGAGGAACAATTTTATCTTACTGTATTTCCTATGTTCTGATGTCTAAAATTTGCATGAGCATGACAGGGATTATCATAAATTGTGACTCAGTCAGAGATCATATCTCTGAGAGGATAAATTTGTGTTAATAAAATTGCTACTTATTTTTTCCTGTAAGTTTTTTTTTTTTCTCTTTCTGCTCTTTGCCCTTAACAAAGTTTTCCCTTGCACAAAGATGCCTCTGCCCTTACTGAAGAAGGGAATCGATCTGGATGTTCAATGATTCTTGCTATCAAGATCTCTTTCACTTCAGCTTGACAGCAAATACCTAAAGGAACTGGAATGTTCACAATTTTTCCACAGTCATTTGTTTAGTGACAACTGTCACCTCCCCATTTATCCTTGCCACCTGACAGAACAAAGAAATTATTTTCCATACACCTTTAGATTTCCATATCCCAGGGCCAATATGGTGAAATGTTAGGATTAACTGCCATCCAAATACAATGCTTTTATTTCAAAACAATCCTTTCCAGTCATCCTTTATAAACACACACTTTCCTTCCTGCCTTTCCACAGAAAAGGCAGTTACAGCAGTTACTTTAACATAAGTAACTCTCACCATATAAAGAGTAATTACCTTGACCATTGAGAGGATATAATGTCTTGCTGTTATTCTAGCTGTTTGAATACTGTTTGAAAGTATAAGCAACACAGTCTAGCTAAGTATTTATCACCTCCAATCATTTCCTGGATGACTGATTTCCTAATTCCTTTAGATTTCGAAACTGAACATCATTCATCTTAACCAAATGTTTAACTGTTTACAAAATATAAAGAGACAACTATAATTACTCCATTTAGTCTAACTTTAAGTTCCCATTTAGTCTAAGGCATGAGGTCTAAACTTTACAAATTCATACTTGCATTTTGGAAGGTGAGATTATGCTTTCTAAATGTTAAAATGTAGATAATATTGGAAGAGTCAGAAGTGAGAAAGATGATATTGTTAGGTTAGAAACTATTATTTTAAGATATAATCTGGAAATTTTAGCTGGACATTTTCTTCATTTAGTATACTGAAAAACTACAACACAAATTTAGAGATTGTGGAAGAAAGGACAATCACATTGCAAATTTAGGAGGGCCCATGTTCATAGGAGAGTATAATATTATGACAGATATTACTAACATTCTTGGACACCCAGTTTGTGCCCTAATTCAAAGCAAAATGCTTTCAACATATGTGTTAGTTAAAGGACAAGATATTATAATAGAATTTTTTTGTTTGTGAAAGGCTTTTTTCAACTGTTCACTAATGTCATGATGTAAACCTAGGCTATCAGTTAAGTATCTCTTTTAAATATGTCACTGAATCACAGCTTGGATGTTTCCAGGTGCTCAAACTCATTTGCTTTATACTGAGCATTTATTCAGTTAACAAAAGTGCTTTTTACTCTCACATAGACTACCTGGCTCCTAAGTGTTTTCTAAGCTTTATACCACATATCTCTCTCTGAGAGTGATACATGAAAATGCTACTGCCCATCCAAATAAGATTCCAGGTTTTAATCACACCCTGAACTCAGAGAAGCTGAAGATCATGAGACACAAAACATCAGAGAAAGGTAAGAACTGTCTTTGATATGTGAGAAGAAAGACAGGAGGCTAGGCATATGGTTTACTTTAGCACTGAAGACAACAATTTACTCTCACTTGGGTATAATATGACATAACTCACACAGTACAGCTCACTATTCCTTCCTTAATTTCCTCCAGTTTATAGAAGACTGCCACCAGCCCTTCTCTGCTCCAAATAGAGATTAGCTGTGGGGCCTAAGGCCAGTGTGCAGACAACCCTCCTCTTTATTCTCCCATTCATTCTATCCAGTGAGATGTAAGCTTTGTGTGTCCAAAGATACAATGAATATACAACTGTACAGTCCTCCCCTAAGAAGACCAACAAGCCCCATTCTGTTCATCTTTGATTCCAGCCAAGAACATCACAGCCTTCATCAGTTTTTTCTTAATCCTTCCAGGACTGCAATCATCATAACATTTTTCACCTTTTCCTACCCTTTGGGAGGATGGCTCCCCTATCTCTACTTCCATCTGTGGATGTCCAGAAAGGAGTGTGTGTAAACTGCAACTTAAACTCATGGAGGTTCCACCTCTGCTCTCACAAAGGTGGAAAATCCCACCTTCCTCTCAGAAAAGTTGATGAAAAAAGTAAAAACCTAGTCCTGTGCTTCAAAGGTCAACCAGTGTGATGATTTCAGTAGACTGTAAAAGAGCCCCATGCCAAAGGGAGGCTGGAGCTGCTCATCCGCAGGTGATTAATCTGGTTATATTAGGGTCATATAACCTCATCCAGCTGTCTAGGTGCCAATTGCTTAGTTAAGCCACAATGGTCAATACCCTTGCTCATGTGTTCTTCAGCTTTCCCCACCTGACAACTCCCCGTTCATTTCCCACACAGAGCAAAATTTAAAATGACAGGTTTTGTCTTTTTTGTTTGTTTGTTTGTTTCTGGTGGGCTTCCTATGTTGAGTTCATCAGATCATCAGGTTGAGTTGAGAGCTGAGGCAGACTTCACAGTGCATTGTGGATTTTGTCTCCTCCCATGCAGCCTGACATTGCAGTCCATGTGGAAGGCTACATAACATGACACAGAAAATTTTGCTAAAATCAGTACACTTTCTGGGCATTGACTGCACAGAGTAAATTTAATAGCATTACATGATTATAAGGTAGGACGGACTTCGGCTTAAGAATTTTATGATGGTTTTACATATGAAATGTTGCATTACGTTTTCAGCTTCCAAAAGTCAGTTTGAAATCTGATGTGTTAATGTGATACAGAGGTTTGGAGAACAATAGGGGCTAGTTGGCTGCACTCTCATCAGGCCAGTCAATGCCGTTTCCCCTCTTGTGGATATTACTGGTTTTATAAGGTGATGTATCATGATGAGCGTGTCAGCTGCATCGTTCTACAGCTGTGCTAAATCCTTCTTCACACAATGATGACCATTACGGTGTCCTGATACTACTCAGCTGAGTTATGAGCTGGCCATGGAGTGTTGTGGAGTGGTCTGGCAGCCAGCCAGGAACATGCTACACCAGTGTGCTTGGTGGAGTGTAGCAGATGATAGCCCATTGCTGGAAATTGCAGTTCCTTCTTGCTGTGCAGAGTTATGATAGGGTGTGATGTGTTGGCAAGTGGTGGCTATGATTTTATGGTAAAATTGAACTGCAGTAGGAAGCATGATGAAATTGCTTAACAGCTTTAGTTTGTCAGGATTTGACTTAAGCCATTTTTTCAAGTAATGAACTAGGTCAGAGTGCTGTGGTTCAGTACTCCAGGAATGTGGCCATTTACTTCTTCAGCTGAGTCTAGAGGGGCCTAGGTATTTTTAGTTTACTTTTACTTGCGTTTTGTTTGAAGAAATAGCATGAATTTAGAGCAGATATTCTCATGGGACTGTCTCATGTATGGCACTTTAGTTCAGGAAAAGGAATATTAGGGTTCACACAGTTTCTATCTGTAGGTGTCTTCTGTGGGCTTTCAGCATTTAACACTGGCTCCTCACTAGGTTATGTCTGTATGTATGGCTGCATCCTAATGAACTAGTTAGGCTTTACTAATGTTTCATACAAATGCATTTACTCTTACTGGAACACAATTGGCAATTCCTTTGATAAATCCTTTATGGTGGAAAAAATTCTCACATGAATCCTGAGAGCTGTGAAGGAACAAGACCTTCAGATGTGACAGCCTACATTCTCTTGTCCCATTACTTATTTTAATATTTTGCAATGAAAAAAAAAAATCCCATCTAGAGATGCAAAAGAAATATTTTTTTGAATTTAGGTGAATTTTAAGATGGTGTTTGTGGTTTTTCTGGGTTTGGTTGGGGTTTTCTTGTTTGTTTTTGTTCGTGCATTTGTTTGTTTTATTAAAAAGGATTTGGAGAAAACTACTGTGCTAGCCAATTAATTTACATTTCTAAGAAGAATCCCTTTAACCGTGGAACCTGCCTGTACCCTATAATGCAGAAAGGGACAAGAAATTGAAATTGATACAGCAAGTCTTCTGCCAAATAGGAGAGATTATTTAGTTCTTTAGTGATAAAAGCCAACTTTATGTCATTCAGTATGGGAATTGTGGAGTTGTAGTGTATAATATTCACACTAACAAGTGGTCACTGAGATCTCTGCCATTTATCTCTTCACTCTAGCCCACAAAAAGCATGGGCCATGATATTAAGATCCATATCCAAAAAGATATGAAAAGAACTTCTCTTTCATGACAAGAACTTAAACTTTACTTTTTCTATTTGGGAAAGTTTCCAATAGATTTTCTCAAAACACCTGAAAATGAAGGGAACTGCAATTTTTTTTTTAATTGTTCAAATGTCTGCCAAATGTTCTAGATTCAGAAGACTACCAAAATACCCATGTGCCACCATTATCTCTTCACTTCTCATCTCCTTCAGACATGAAAAGGCAATTTACTTTCATCCGTGTCCTGATTGATGTCAGCAGACTATTTAATACAAGACAAAGTTGTAAAACTGGGTATCATCAAGATGCTACTTTGGTCTCCTCACCAAATCTGAGCAATCTAATATATCCTTAGATTTAGTACAGGTGATAGCAGCTTGAATCTTACACATCCTGTGAGAACCTTTAGTGTGAAGAAATTGCCCAATACTCATTTCATTCAGTCTGAGGAAAAAGAATGAAGGGAACAGTAGGATAACCTTGTCCTCTCGCACATGTGTGCCTACACCAATTTTAGGACCCAGACTACCAAAATTACCTAGTAGTTCCATAACAGCATGAACATTAATGTTTAGTTGATATCAAGAAATCATCTATCATGTAAATGTGTTGCTAATGTACTTCATCTGGAACTCAATAATCATGTTTAGAGAGTTCAGATACATTTCCGTCTGTCCTACCCTTTTCCATCCTAACTTTTTACATAATCTTGAACAGAAATTAAAGAGAAGTGGTTAAAAGTCAGCATCAAAGGTGCCATGAGAAAATAAAAAAATACTGTTTTTTACAGCAGTTATCTTCCAGACCTTGTCACAGAAGACCTTGACCTCACAAAATGAAAACAATCTATGTTATCTAAAACTTCCATGTACATCACTTGCTTAAACTGTTATTTTATTAATAGTTGTTATTTATTTTTCTGGGTACTAGACTGTATGCAAGGGGATGAAAATTAAATCTGCTTTTTAACCTTATTCTCATTAAAGATCATGCTTGTTGTTAAAACACTTGTATTTTTATTTATCTTACTGTAGTCAATCCAGACATGTACTTTAAATTTTCTTCCATTTATATGTGTGTTGATTTCTACTATTATTACTTTACTGAATACTGTAATAACATGTTCTCCTGTGTGTTGAAGTCCCATTTCCTAACATTTTAATATTGACTATTACAGGAACCACCTTCTATGTTGTAATTTCTGTGCATTTTTGTGTTGTAGTTATCTGCTCTGAAATTAGTTGTTAAATTTTAGATTTTAAAAATTATATAGATATATATATACACACACACACAATTTAATTTTAGTGATCTCTTTAAATTTGTACCTTCTAAGACAGTCAAAGCCCCAAAACATCATGAGTCCTGCAGCAGAAAGTACTACAATGGTATAATTCAAATGCTCATTGAAAATATTGGGCCTCTATTCTGAACATGACACTATGGTCCAAACAAGAATTCAACTGGACTCCTATCTCCCCTTTCAGCAACTACACCACAGTGCAGCTTTTGCTTCCTTAAAATTTGTTTGTTACGACAAAATAGAGTTTGGACTTTTTATGGCAGAAGACAGTGAATTTCCCATGGTTTTGGGGAATTCATCCTATAAGTATAGCATGGAATAAAAGTACAAAACCATTCAAATTAAAATTTCTGACTTCTAATAACTGCTAAACAAAAGTTTTAGTTCCTGAATTGATGTCTATCCTCTTCAAATGCTTATTTTATTAACTAAACTCAAACAGCATGACAAAATGACAGCACAAAGCTTAATGTATGCCTTGCATCACTCTTCTCATCTTTCAAATAGTCATAATCCCAGAGGCTTTTTCAGGAAACTATTATTCTTACATAATGTATAAATAATTATATGCATATATATAATACTCATATAAAAATAGATTAGCCAAATTACTGGTTATTAAACAGAAACTGTAAGACATGAGCAGCTTTTAGGCATGAATGTATATTTATGGTTATCAGAATAGATAATAGTATCAGACAGAGTAAAAAGACATGAAAAGTAACACGAGACAATTTTTAAAATATACTTTATATTACTTCCTGGTAGCAGGGTTGTTTTTTGTTTTCCTTTTCATTTTAAATGAAAACATGCAATTTTAAATCAAATTCTCCACAGCTTCCGTCTTGTGATACTTGCATTCAATAGGGACTTCTGAGTTTACTGTATTGGAAGAAGTATTATGTTATACATTGTTGCTTGACTAAAAGAGTAAAATAAAAGCTCTAATAACTTTTGTTGTTGGTAGAGAACTAGCAAAATGCAATATGTGTGGCTTATGGATTAGCTGGTATTTAATGCAAAAATACACAGGCATCATAAACAACCTCTTCTTCATTTTAATTGGCTTTATTTGAAATTGTGTGCACAATTCCTATTACATAGCACAGGGTGAAAACAAAAGTGGCCACAAAAATAATGCAGTAGTTTATGGTTTCATTCATGCGTTGCACCACATCACCTCATTCATAGATCAGACAGACAATTTTGATCAAAGCATTGTTTTGCTAATGGATAAGATTTTTATGGATAGGAACCCACTACAGCAACACAGTCTTTTTGAGTTTATACATTTTGAACTACACAAAGCTAGGAACAATAAAGTAATTTGTCTAAATGCTTAATTAATTTTAAAAACATTTTTATATTAGTCCACTGAAGTGTTTTCCAGTATTTATCTTTTTTTCCCCTGCATAAAGTTGAGGAGTTTATCTAGAAAAACTTTTTATATTAAATTTTTGTTTCTCCTGAACCAAAGGAGAATGATAGCCTCAACATCAGGTTTAGCATAGAGAGAAAGAGAGTTTGAGACTAGCAGGTTAACATACTCTACATTCAGAAAAGGAAATTGCCTTAGGAAGGATTTGAAACATAATAAATCAGTTTCAAGAATAAACTAGAACCATTTATTGTTATGCCACAAAGCCTCTTAAGGATATACTGATTTATTTCTACTGTCCACATACAAAAAATGTAAACTGAAATGATTGCTATAATGGCAGAGAAACACTTTTTTTTTTTTTTTTTTTTGAATACTCAAATTGATGGTTTTAAACAGGAAGCTGCCAATATCTATTTTCAGTCATCCTGTGGAAACCTAACTGCAACAGATGGCATTCAGCCTGCCTGACATGAATTTTACCTGCTGCATATTCACTGATGATTTAAATCACTGATACCTCTCTGTGTGTGCTTCTACATACATATCTTAGCCTATCTTTCCTTATATTGAGTTATGCTGCATATAAAAAGGCTACTCCTCTGGCATGATAATGATGGTATAGCGCAAAGCTTTTGTACTAGGAAATTTTATTTCTTGTTTTTTTTGTTTAATTTTTAGGCAGGATCTGTGACCTATTCTCTTTGGACACCTCAGTTCTTCTGGATGCGCATGTCTCATCCTTCTGGACTTGCTCAGAAGAAGTCTTGGACAGCTACAGCATTCAGTCCCATTTCCTTTCAACCTATTCCATTTTTCCACTTTCTCATTTTCTTTATAGAATTAAAATTCCTTTTCTGTCACTTTGGATAGAGTATTTTCATTTGCTTCTCACTTGATATTCTGTTCCACCAGCTAAATCTTTCCCTTCTCCATCTACACATTCTCCTACTCATTAACATGTTGTCAGTGTTCAGCGCTCCTCCCTCACCTCACACACGTGGAGGTGCTATCTCTTACTCACCTCCTTCGGTGGCAACAGCCATGAAAGTGCTAGAGCAGGAAGGATGCCAGCATTTTAACTACTGTGTTGTCTAAACCTGAGCAGATGGTCTTGTAATCTCCTAGGCCGAGGAGGCTTGAATGTGTGATAGATAAATACTTTGGGGTGAATTTGTTGAAAAATGGAGGGCTCTGAAATACATGGTGCACTGAGGTCAATGTTTTGAGGGGAAGCTGAGAGGTACGTTGACTTTTCTTCCTCCTTCTTTTTAGAATTTCATCCTAAAATTTAGCCCAAATGTGAGGCTTTGGCCATTTTAATTTCATGTAAGCCTGGCTATTGTACAGCCAGGAAAGAATAACACTTCTTCCTTTCTACTTAAAAACATAGAAGCTTTCCTCACTAAATAGCGTCAGTCTCCCAGTGTCACTGGTGTGTAAACTGTCTCCTAGGGGTCCTCTCAGAGCTGTCTGCGATTCAGGGATTGCTTACAGTATAACATGGTTGTGTAATCTTGGCTCAAACTTCTCAGAAAAATGCTAAATTGTGAGAAAGAGCTGTGAAAAAGTACTAAGCAAAGAAGGGTAAAATGACAGGCAGAGGTAAGATTGTTGAAACAGGAATAGTTGGCATCTCAGTGACTCCAGAAGAAAAAACACTGACATGAGAAGATATCAAGATGGCACATCAGCAGCACTGAGGATTAGCAATGGAGGCTGACCCTTTCACACCTGCCATCAAGCTGTCTGGTTGGCACAGGCTTCCTGCATGCTTTTCTGGGGGGTGTAAGCATATTATTCTCCTTTCTTCTTTGTCCAGATTCTCGTAATAGACAAAAATAACTGCTTTGTACTCTTTGGATGTGTACATCCTTCTTACAGTGTCTTTGGTCATGGTAAAAGTTGTCCAAACAAAGTGACACAGAGAAGGCAGGTTACAGATTTCAACTGAACAAAGGCATCAGCCGTGTCAAGGCAAAATGTCAGGTGGTGATTAACCAGGGAGATTTACATAATAGCTTCTGAGTGGGAAGCCTCTCCCTAGAAATCAACAACACTGAGAAAACTTTGGCCCGTATAAATTCTTATATATATGCAAATGGAGAGCTGAACACCATTATTCTTCTCTTAGTGATCACTAGATCGCTATGACACTAGTACAGAAACCAGAACTTTGCCCTAAGGAAGCAAAGAAAAAAACCCCTTAATTTAGTGCATCAATTCCATTAATTGACTGATACAGATTCTACTTGCCCCAGTCTAGCAAAAAATACTGATGTAATATAAAAAGGGAAATACATTTTCCCATTGCAGTCATATTGTACCTTAATTACAAGAAGCTGGATGCAGAAATTTCTAGGCAGGAGTTTTTCTTCCTCTATTTGATAGAACATCATCCATGACGATCCAATGGGCCACTTCCACCCACAAGTCCACAAATGAAATCCTGGCTATGTTAGTAGCAAGGACAGAACTCCCTTTCATTCAAATTTAAAATGTCAGAAGGCCACATGGATCTATTAAATACTAAGTATTTTATCCATGCTTTTGGAAGTATAGTGAAAATAATGAAGGTTTATGCAAGTCAGTATTGTACTATTACTGTCATGATTTCAGTAGGAACCATCTGTTTTAGCATTTTATACTGGTTCCTGCCCTTAGCATTCCCAAACAGTTCTGAAGTAATTAAACTGGGATTAAATCTCATGACTTTCACTCTTTTTTCTCTCATTAAGGGATGTACTTTTTTGGGGTAGCCAGATGTGACAAAACCTCTTGCATTTTAGAAGACAAATGTACCCAAAAGAGCAACTGCGACTGAAAAATGAAAACAAACAGGAAACAAATGCATATCCCCTCTTTGAATCACAAGTCAGTATCTGCAAAACCATGAAAGAAACCAATTAAGACTGAATGCAACTTTTATTCCTTGTATCACACAATATTTCCCATGAGATTGTTTCCTGAGACATAAAACATTACAGTGAAAACACACTGCATGCTTTAGTTCCTTTTTCTATTTAATATATGTCACTATCTGCCTCTAGAAAGAGAATATATCCATAAAATGACAAGTAATTTTTGTAACTGTCTGTTGTAATTTGGATGATTTTAAGTTGTTCTCTGCAGTTGCAGCTTAGGTTTGTCCAGATGCTCTGGATATTTTTTAATTGATTATATCACAGTATAGATTTAAAATAAGAAAATTATATGGCTACAAGTATAAATGCATGTTTCTGGTACAATTATAACAAGGAGATTTCTAACTTTCTGGTGTTTTCTAACAAGATTTGAGATCACTTTACCTCATTTTTATTTTAATGCCTTTTTTATTTCTAAGATACGAGAAAAAAAAAATCCTGAAGTCTGTGTTTGTTTTGATGCAGATGTGCTTTTTCATCACGTATTGAGATATATAGTATACAAAAGTGATTCAAGTAATACTGTAAGTCTGCCTTTACTGCTTGTTATTTCAAGCACATTAAAACACTCAATTCCCCATTCAGTGCAGCCTGACCTACAAAACTAACAACTTATTGTTGCCAAAGTATCCAAAGAAGCCAAGTCAAATGGGATTTATCAGGAGAAACATTTTTGAAATGTATAATTCCAATAATATACAGTAAATAAGATTTAGGATGGAAATCAGAAATGCATCACACCTTTTTCTATTCAAAATGAAACAAATTATTGAAATATAGAAACAATTAAGAAATGTTAATATTTGAAATCACATTTATATATTAAAATGTGAGAAGCCCCTATATTTCTAAAAGCTATTTTCATCCTTAGAGAAAACTGAATACTTTCAGTGCAACTGCCAAAATACAGGTCAACAGTTTTCATGCTGCACATTTGTTTCATAATGATTGTTATTGGAAGAACAAGAGGGAAGGAAGAGGGAAGGAAGGATAAGAAGGAGAGGTTGCTTGAGGTCTTTTTGTAAGCAGTGCTGAATAAAGAGAGGAACTCAAGCAGTTCTTCAGCATTTAAGGTGGACAGCAGAGATGTTGAAGGATGGCAACATGAATGCAGTGGTAGATTGCTTGAACATTGCATTAAGATGAACAGCTTGAGAGAGAAAATAGGTGATTGGGATGAGCAGTTGAAGTAGTCCGGGACAGGGGCATGCAGACCGAGCAGGGGGTGTAGAGCCTTTTGCGTAAGGCAATAGGCACAGTGAGATCCATACTGAGGCAGGATTATTCTTTCTGTATTCATTAGAAAAACTAGAAATCCTAATGCCACCATGTCCATGCTCTTGAATACCTTCAAAGTCTTCTGAATAAATCATAGCTGTGTCAATATGATTCCACATCATAGGATTTTTTTAACTTTACTTCATTTTTTAAACTTAAGAAATCTGAGACAAAAGAAACTCAAGCTGCGTTACAGGAATGCTATTCTCTTCAGAAAGTGAAATAAACGAGGCTTATGTAACAACATAATTAAGACTGCACTTACTCAGATTAAGATTATTAAAATTGCCTTAGTTCAGATTCTGTGTTTATTCCTATAATTTATTTCATTTTCAAATCACCAGAATACTGGAGATCCCCATAATCTTTCAGATTTTTACCTTCACAGCATTCTTGTGAATCTCTACTCAGCACTGACAAGGCCACACCTGGAGTAGTGTCCATTTCTGGGCTCCCCAGCACAAGCGAGATGTGGAGCTACTGGAGAAAGTCTTTGCAAAGATGATTAAGGGACTGAAGCATCCGTCATATGAGAAAAGACTGAGAAGACGGAGCCAGGCTCTTTCCAGTGGTACTTAGTGGTAAGACAAGAGGCAATGGGCACAAACTGAAATACAGGAAGCTCCTTTTGAACATCAGGAAATACATTTTAAGCACTAGCAGAGTTTTCCCAGAAAGATTGTGGAGCCTTTATCCTTGGAGAAATTAAAAAGCCATCTGGACATGGTCATGGCCTTGCTTGAGCAAGTGGCCTAGACCAGGTGACCTCCAGAGGTGCCTTCCACCCTCAACCATTCTGTGACTCTGTGTGAGGATAGTACCCCATAGTTTTTCTCATTTCTGCATTTAGAAATATGAGGTAGTAAGGATGGGATCCAGACCACTTAAATTCACCAGGTGTTATAATCATAAAATCATAGAATAGGGCAATCCCAAGATTCAGACCATGTGTCTGAGGGAATTGTCCAAATGCTTTTTGAATATTGTCAGACTTGGTGCCATGACTACCTCCCTGGGGAGCCTGTTCCAGTGCTCCACCACCCTCTGGGTGAAGAACCTTTTCCTAACATCCAACTAAAACTTGCTCTGGCCCTTTTTCCTGCCATTTTCCCTGATCCTATCATTGGTCACCAGAGAGAAGAGATCAGCACCTGCCCCTCCTCTTCCCCTTGTGAGGAAGTTATAGACTGTGATGAGATCTCCTCTCAGTCTCCTCTTCTCCTGGCTGAACAAACCAAGTGACTTCAGCCTCTCCTACTACGGCTTCCCCTCTAAGCTCTTCACCAACTTAGTAGCCCCCCTCTGGTCACTCTCTAGTAGCTACAGGTTACCTATATTTGACCCTCTTCCATTCATGCAAGGAGGCTGAAATTAGAGTAAAAAGAACTTTTACCACCTTAATGTTAATATAAAATGCTTTATATTCCCAGTTTATAGGACTTACACAATTTTTTTTTTTGGGGGGTGGGGCTTGTTTGTTTTTTAATTTCTTTTGCCACTACCTTCTTCATTTGGCATCTGAATTCTCTCTCATCCCTCATCTCCTCGCTGCCATTCCCCAGAGCGCCTGCAGCCTCTTGCTGCCAATTGCCACCTGGCAAGCAGGAGAAGCAGGTAAGCCCCAGGGCTCTGTTTCTCTGCTGTTGACAACAACCTTGTGTGCTAATTCTGTCATGCATGCCATAGGCTTGCTATCACTGCTTACTATAAAATGTAGATGTGCATTAAGGCTTGTAATTTGAACCCCCAGAACCTAACAGTTTTGATAAAGGTGGAACGATTTTTAGGGACGCTGTACATTGGCAGCTCTCTTTGACCTCAGTGCTGTTTGTTTAAAAGTGTGCACGAGGCACTTTTAAAGCCAAACATATAAGGAAACATTTAAAAAGATGAATGGCCTTGGAAAACATAGTAAAATTTCTAAAAGGAATGAAAATATTACCAACTGATTTTAACTACATTTTCTGAAATAAAAAGTGGTGGTTTGAAGTTGAGCAGTGAGAGCTGAAAATTTCAAATATCACATATGTATCACATATAAATAAAATATATACTGCATACATATGGGTTCCCACCAATCTACCTTTAGTGAAGTGAGCTGTCTCCAGTATTTGACACTTGCTATTTGCAATTTTTTGCCTTGATTAAAATGTGTGTGTTCACCCAAGTACAGTATTTTGATATAATCTCTGCCACACTAATAAAGATCTTATACTACGATTTACCCTACTTGCTTGTCACCTTTTCCAAATAGCAGATATTTAGGCTGACTAGCTCTGAACTGCCTGTTGGAGCACCACTAAATATGGAGCTCACAGTCTTAATTTAGGTCCCCAAGTTAGATACCAGAAGTTAGATGGTGTGAATACCCCCCTCAGAGAACAAGCCATATAAAGGAACAGCAGCTATGTATAGAATGCAGAACAGCCCGATATAAATCTCCTGAATTAAAATGCTATACGTCTATATAAGTGAAAGGCTGCTCCTGTGAGACACTTACACCTCAACTCCAGTGAGAACTTCAAGAGAAGCTCTGCACCTCCCAGCACTGGGCCTTAAATGGCCAAGCACTTCCATCCACTGCCATGTTCTACCTTGCCTGATCTTAAGCGGGGTTATTAGAACAGGGATTGCACATCATTTCCCTCTACAGTATTTTGAATTATTTAATCAATATGCTTTATTCTGCAAGCCATTCTAACCATGCCTTGTGAGGATTTAAATCAAAAGATTGCATTGTCACATGAGCAATCCTTAGAAGAACAAAGCACCCTGCTGTATTCTCTGTGGCAACAGTTAGAAAAATGGCATTTAACATTTAGACCCATGACACTAATGATGGTTCCTAGTCTAATGTACTATTCTAATATTCTCCCAAGTTTCATTATGACGTCATGTTGATCATGCTGCTGTTTGGAAGAACTCATTTCATGCTGGCAGGTACAGTAAGAGAAGATAGTGCTACAGCTGACACTAGGCACCTGTCATTAAAATTGTCAGGAAGCTAAATAAGACAGAGGTTTACTGGCCAGACAAAAATTTGCAGAATTTTTTTGCATCTATATCCCTTCTGTGTCTTTTGCCATTATTAGCAACTTTATAATGGCTACTTCAATTATGAACATGAAACATTTTTTAAAGTAAAACAAAGGTAGAAAAGGATGTAAACATTTTTAATCTCATTTTAAAAGTATAATTGCAGTCTTTTTCACCATCAACATTAGAGAGCATTTTCAATTTTCAAATCTAAAGCCCATACCACTATTTATAAAACACTAGAGAGAGTATTTAGACAGTAAAAGTAATATTTTTTTAGCTTTTTTTACTTTTTTAATTCCACTAATTTACTGAACTTATAATGCTTTTGTTTAAAACTAAAACATTTACCCTAAGATAAAATTATTGCTTTCTGATGTATAACTTAAAAAAACAAACCTCACTGTCTTTCAACATTCATTTTCAAAATAAGATATACAGTCTAAAGGGGAGACACAGCAATTACAAAAGAACTTGTGATGCTAATATAAAGACATTTTATTCCAACACTAGTCCTAGAATTTCAGGAGAGGACCCTATTATTTGGGTTCACTTGAGATTATCAATTTATAAGTGGGTTTCAATTCAATATTTAGGGACTGTTGCCAAAGGCCCTCTTTAACTAAATCAGAGGCCATATAAAAAGCCATTTGTTTCAGAACATTTATCTAGAGAGACTGTAACCTTCCGAATTGGCCTGACTCCTCTTGGAAGAGAAAATAATAAATACAATAAGGATCAGGTCCATAAATGTTGTATGTATTTTTGGACTGAGTTAAGAAACAATTGACCTGTGATTCTGGCTTATCAGAGGGAAAGCAAGCACATAACCAGATCTGTGAAGAGCATAAGCCATAGTTTCCTTGTGCTGTCCAGGTCTATAGGACTTTCAGCCAGTAGAAGCAGTTCGCATCAGCACCACACAACCTGCTATTTAGTTCCCTTTTTGTCATCACCTTCCTCCATGATATCAACATGATATCCCCTTCTGTAAAAGAAGAGAGCAGTAATACATATCTCTCTAATATCAGGAGAATATCTTTGATAAATTATTCTGAGATCCATTTATATAAAGCTGTAAAAATGTTTTATTATACCTTAATATGTCCTAGTTACAGAGTTTGATAAATTTTAACCTAAGACAAATACGGTATCTGGTTTCTATGTTGTACATTGTTGATGTTTTATAAAAATGCCAATTTGAATACTTACAGCAAAGTGGCACTCTCTTTCTAGGCCATGTTAACCTGTCATCATTCACCCTCAGAAGAGGATCTCCACTCTGTGTCATCCATTTCTCAGAATAAAATGATTTTTAGAAATTAAATTAGATCTTTTCTTTTTTTTCCTTGTTTTAGTATTGGAAACAGAAAACAAAATGTTTAAGGTATACAGAATTTCTCAAAATATTATGAGATTTCAGCATCAAGGAATTAAACTGCCTGGAATATATTTTTATTTCCTTAATGATGTCCAACAACCTGAACAGTTCATCTCTACCTAGCCTTTAGTATCACTATCTAGGCTTTTTAGATATTAGCCTTAGAAACTGATTTCTGTAATGGTATCTTGGCCAAGCTGTAGGTTTTCATAAATTCCTAGATCATAAACCCAAAAGGAACTCAGCAATCATTACCACTTACGTAATACAGATTGCAGTGCTTCTCCAAGATTAGTTCTTGTCCAAACAACATGTCTTTCAGAACAAATGGTTACTCCTGGTTGTAAAAGTACTTTTGATAGAGCATCCATAGCAAATCCTTGGAATCTGCTAAAAATGTAGATGAAGCTTTTTCTAGCTTCAAATCTAGTCAGTGTAAAAATTAATTTCTGTCTGTTAGATTACAGAGTTTATGCTCGTTACCTAGAACATCAGTACATGCCATAGACAATCTTGCTTGACTTTTTATTTTCTAAACTGAATACATAGAGTCCAGTCTTTTAATGTATATTTTACTTTTCACTTGTTTAAACACTTTATGAATTTTTTATGTACTGATTATGTATCAATATCCTTATTGGAGTCATCAAACGGGCACAGGATCACTGGGGAATTGTATCAACACTACAGACTGAAGCAATGGATGGACTTTACCTATTGCTTGATGCAGGTTTGTGCACTTGAAGAACATATTTGGATTTTGCCACTGTGCTTTCTATAAGAATTATTACTAGTTTCATTATTTATCAATACTCTAAGTTCTGTGTCAATTGCAAACTTTGCTTTATATTTTTTCACTAGCTATTAACTAAAATGAGACTGACCTCTTCAGAATAGCAGAAGTTTCCCTATACATTTTCCTTTCAGATGTGTCATCTAGCTAGTACTCAACCCTCTTGATTTTATGGTAAATTTTTATTCCTACATTTTTCAAATCAAAATAATCAGTGATGCTAAATAATTGTCTTAGACTATTGATATAGTAAAGAACAAAGGGCCACGAGGACGATCTGAGGGCTGGAGCACCTCTCCTACAAGGACAGGCTGAGAGTGTTGGGGCTGTTCAGCCTGGAGAAGAGAAGGCTCCAGGGAGATCTTATAGCGGCCTTCCAATACCTGAAGGGGCCTACAAGAAACCTGGGGAGGGACTTTTTACAAGGGCAGTTAATGACAAAACAAGGGGAAATGGCTTTAAACTGAAAGAGGGGAGGTTTAGATTAGATATTAGGAAGAAGCTCTTTACTGTGAGGGTGGTCAGGCACTGGAATAGGTTGCCCAAGGAAGTTGTGGGTGCCCCCTCCCTGGAAGTGTTTAAGGCCAGGCTGGATGAGGCTTTGAGCAACCTGGTCTAGTGGAAGGTGTCCCTGTTGATGGCAGGGGAGTTGGAACTAGATGATCTTTAAGGTCCCTTCCAACCCAAACCATTCTATGATTCTATGATTCTAAAATTTACCAACATAAATTGTCTTCTTTTTAAAATGAAAATGTGTTTGAGAGGAATCATTTTCCTTTTATCTTTCTGATTGACTTTCATTATATTATCCTTGTTTAATACTTTATTAATCGAGGTCTGTATCACTATTGCATTGCTTTTCCTGTAGGTTTATATTTCCCAGCTTGGCTTATATACTTTTCTTAGATAATGATATAATAATTATTATCTTCCATTCTTACGGAATTTTTCTATTTGTTCCAAAAAAAATAAAAAATCAGCAGTAATAATCCAGAGAGCTCCCTGATTACAAGGCCAAGGCTCTTAGATGCAAGGTATCTACAGATGGTAGCCTGAAATGGTTTAACTTCAATAGCTGCTGCTTAACCTCCAGTTACAACTGAAATAGAAAATGTTTTTCCTCATCCTGTGATGTAACTATAGCATTCCAGAACAGAAATATTTATCAAACATTTTTTCTTTTTGAGACTTATTACTATGTTTAACTTTTTTCATTTTGAGTACTGTGTATTCTGAAATCGTATCTGTATCATAATGAAACTAGAGTCCCAAGTTCTTTATGTTAATTGAAGAAGCTATACAAACCAGTTTCAGATATTTTGAGTCAAACCGCATGAAGCTTTGTGCATCTTTGTGAAGTAATGAATATTCTCGATGTGACAGATAATTCTAATTGATAATCAATATCTCAGCAATCAAAATCAAGAACTTTTAAATAAATATTTGTTTACAGATGCACATACATGCACACAACACACACATACAGTTACTTTCCCTTTATACCTGTGACTGACAGAAACTGAGCTTTTGTCTAAAAATATCTTTCAAAAGACTTCAGAGCTTAGAATTTTTTACAAGTAGAGATGTTCGCATTTTCCCTCCATATACTGGGGAGATGTGAATCATTAAAGTTCAGCTTGTGGGTGTATAGTACCTAGTGCAAATATTCACAGACGTTATTTCGATTTGATAGTAATTTTGCATTTGTAATGGACATGTGTAAAGGATTATATGAAGTGCATGTCTTGAGAAACTTGAGACATGCACTTCATGTACATGGAACATGAGAAACTTCATGTACACTGGAACATGAGAAACTTCATGTACACTGGAACGTGAAAAACTTCATGTACATTGGAACATGAAAACCAAATTACTCTAATCAGGATACATAGGAAGCATTAACACATTTATAATGTCAAGGAAACTCCTGAAATTAACTTGAAATAAGAACAAAATAAGAAACAGACAACATTCAAATTACTCTGGGAAACACAATATCATACAATTTAGGAGGAAACTAGGACGGATAACAATACGTAGAAGCCAGAGTGGTTTTGGATGCACCTGTGCAAATAGTTTTTTCAGGGTGCTAAATATAGGAGATACATTCATGCTTGATATAATAAAAGATCAGACCTTTTACTTCAAAGAGTCTAAGAGGTATAAATAGGAAGAGAAAAAAGAAGGGCATATGTATGTGTGTGCATGTGGTTTCAGTTTATAAAGATGCAAGTCCTTCTGACGCACAAAGGGATAAACTGCTGACAGTCTGCAACACTAAGAGACAGGAACTCTGGCAACATGTGTTTAATGCTGGGTACCATGTATTAGTGTTTTCTTCATTGGCATGGTTGTACATATATAACCTGTGTGTTGTCTAGGTGAACAGTTATCCTACACTTAGGGCAGATATGATTTCACAGTTATATTCTTATGAATTTATTTAATTAGCAAATAAGACTGCTCCTGGGAAATTCTTAAAGAGCTGTTTATCCTGATGAAAATAAAATCAGACTTTGACATGTGAGCTATCTGGTAGTTTTGTGAAAAGCACTGCTAGATGGTTTGATACCATACTAACCTGTGACCAGTGATGTGATCAGCACACAACACTAAAGAAAACCTGAAGCTCAAGCCCTTATCCTGTGACTTTTTGCCTGAAGTCGGCTTGTAATGGTGTATTTGTCCTGGTAGCAGGAATTCAGTATACTGCATAGTCAGATATACATGCTCTCTATAAATGGGAAAAAATACGTTCAATGTCGAAAAGGCTTTATTTCCTTGCATCATTTTAAACAGCATACAAGATGTGATCAAAGGACACCATGTTTTTCAGAAAAATTCTGAGGAAGATGCTCCCCTGAAATAGGCCTTTTGTGGCAGTGTACAGATCCTATCTCAGTGACTGAAAGCAGCCAGCCAAGGATTAGACTCGGGAAGCATGGGAACAGACATTGGCCTTTGGCTGCCCCTATGATCCCGAAGCTGCAGTTCAATTTTCCATTTCAGCTTCACCCAGAGAACAAGGTCAGCCCACACTGTCTGCAGCAGACTGATATCTTAGATGCACGGCCACTTCAGGGGGTGCATAGGGTTCCTTTACATAACACCTCCCCTCTCTTTGTTTGGGCTTTCTTTATTGTCTTTATCAGCCTAGTGTTCATTCCTTTTTATATCCTATATTTTCAAAAGACATAATTAAAAAGCATGATTTCAGCAATAATTTAGTGACAGCTTTAATGATGTGATATAGTATCTTTTTAGTTTATTTTTAAAGCTTAAATTACTCATTGTAGCTGCAACAGGATGATGTAAATGGAAGTTAAAATGTTGACAGATGAGGTTGTTATACATCACTCCTCTGTGATGGAAAATCGCTGTGGCAGTTTTTTCAAGGGTTGCTCTTTTATGAGACTGAATTACATCATTGCTTCACAGAAAGTATTTTTCTGCATTATCAGGAGGCACACAGGGTGAGAAAGTGATGAATGCCAGTAGTCAATGGGGGATGCTGCTTCTTAGCATTACTCCATGAAAACATGCTCCTAGGGCATGTTTAATTTTGAGCATCAGAGGCCCCACTAAAATCTGGAAGATCAGTCACAGGATTAGTGTTCTTTTAGGATGCCCTTGTATATTTGGGACATTTGTGGGACAATGGCATTTACAAGCAGGTTTCTTCCCCCTTTTTTCTCTCAACCTACTCTTTCACAAGCTTCTAACATACTAAAACAACAGGCTCAACTCAATCATGTCCCCTTCAAGCAACACAAGGACATCAGGGACAGCAGCTCTTATCTGCTCCCTTACTTGTAGATATCACTCATCTTGCCATACACCACCATGTGCCTTTAGAGGGAAACTCTGTGCCCACCCCAGAATCACTAAAATAATGCCTCTAAGAAGGACAAAGACAACTTTGTATATCAGACTGATGTTTCCAACCATGCAAATCCCTTTCCTTCCACAACTGAGGATGACTGGCAAAATAGAAACAAATTCTGTCACTAGCAATGTAGCACGACATTTCTTAACAACAGCAAAAATAATACTTAAAAGTAAATTAATTACATGGTAGAAATGACTGAAGGGTATTCAGTAAGGTTTGATTGCATCTGCAAGATGCAGTCATTTCTTGGGGAGTATAGAGTTCTGTCCTTAGAAAAGAAAAAGGGTCATGGAAGAGGTTTCAGAGAGAAGAGCTCATGGGCTTTTATATCTTCATCTACAATTCAGTTTTTTGTCTGACACTGCTATATGCACACAACAAAGAAGGCAAAACCATAGCTCCCCTTCACAGACCAGCAGATCTTCTGAGGGAAGGGGAGGAGAGGGTAGAAAAGCAAGCATGAGGTCTGTGTGCAGAGTCAACTTTTCGGCAGACAGAACAGGTGAAGGCAGGGATAGAAAGAAAGGTTGTTTGCATATGCCTGCTGTGCTTTTAGAGCTCCAGAACAGCATATGAGCTAACTGCAGACCGCCCTGCATGACCAAACTGCACTGACAGACAAAAAACCTATTTGTCGATGTGATATTTATATAAAAATCAAATTAAAGCTGTTTAAAATGGGAATAATACTAAAATGACCTACTAGAGCTCAAACACTCGGGTATCTCTGCTATCTTAATCAATACACAAGAGACATCAAGGTCATGCTTCAGAAACAGCATACAAATTAGAACTTGTTTCCTGTAAGGAAAATCACATAAAGCTGAAGAGCATAAATATAGAAGAAAAAAAAACCTGACAAAATCTACTACTGACAAAGCAATAATTAAGGCTTTGAATATTATTGAATATTCTGTTAAACTAAGAACATGTCAATACTAACATTTATACTGGTGAGGTGCATTTTGCTTCTCAGCTCATTTCTCCTCCCCAGAAAGGGTTCTGGGCAAATGGTTCTGAGAGAGAGTGGGTACAAGAAACTACTTTGATCAGGGCACAGTGGTATCTAACCAGGATCCTACATGAAGAAAATGCAAGAAAACCTATTCCCTGTTACAAATTAATGTCTTTTCTTCAGATTCTAATCAGTCAGGTTGTCTGGGTCAGCTGCTCCCAAACCTTCTCTTTTATAAACCTTGTAGCTCATGAGTTCTTTTTTCCTCACTGTCCAACCCTGCAACTACCTCTGTGAAATCCCTGTACTTTGATAGCTTTCTAATTCTTGGTGCTGTTGCTTCTTGAACGTCTGTTTTCTTTAACCACTGGCCACCCAGCAGCATTGAGTCCTAAAGGAGGTGCAGTAAAAAAGCAACAAACCATGAAACAACAATACAGAGAGTAGCAGATTAAGATGGAGGAGTGGTTTCTTGGGAAGGGTAATGCCTTCCTGTTCTCATAATTATTTTTGCTCCCTCTATGCAGAAGCGTGGACTCCAAGCTAACAAACCAGGCTGATCTTGTACTCCAGGTTTATCTATGATGTTAGATAAGGTTGGTATCTGTTGCTCTAGATGCATGTAACAGGAACCAAGTACAAATTTGCTCCCTTGAACAAAGGCATGGTAAATAAATCTATATTGTTTTCTGCAGTGTTAGTTACATCTGTCCTTCACTGGATAGATGAGTGCAGGGGTGCCCCAAATCCTTGTGTGCTCTGTTGACCACCCAAGCTCTGCCTGAAGGACGACCTGCAGACAGTCTGTCTAGTCATGTCCAGTTGTGTACCAAACTATTCAGTGTACTCAGACTTGAAAACCTCAGAAAAGAACATGAGTTCAAGAAGCAGCACAGAAATTTTACCCAGACAGATTTTACAAAATACTGAGAAACCCACCCCCGCTCCTTGCCTTTCCGTGCCATCCCAGCCAGCAACCAGCATCATACAGCTGTGGGCTACCACTGATCCCATTAGGGCTGCTCAGCTCCTTATCTGCCTCAGACAGCAATCTCTTGCTGAGCGACTGGTGGAGTTCTGGCCACCTCGAGTAACAGTCTCTGAGACTGACAGCCTTCTGTGCCCAAAGGGATCAGAAATACAACTGGGAAACAACTTGAATCCTAGCTCTGACACTGCCTTCATGTATGACATTACACATATCAGCATCTTACCTCCGGGTGCTGCGTAGGTAACTGCAGAAAATAATAGTGCATCATCCTAAATCCCCTGGAGACTGGCTCAGACATCCTAAGCCCAATTGCCTCAGAGAGAAGACTTAAATCATATTCTAGTGGGTATTAAGCTCTGAGAGATATCAGAGTGTTCATGAGGTCTAAGCTGAGGACTCTTGCCAATTCCATTTTCAGAATAAACTCTGCTACCTTTTAAGAAAATAGTTTGGAATAACGCAAAAAGAAACCCCGAGAAAGCCCCTTTTCTTTGTGCTCTTTGCTACAGTTTGCCTGACAAATGATGTGACTCAACTTCAGAGGACTGTAGTAGACTGAAGCTTGATATGACAGGTATAGTGATCAAGGATAACATGTCTACCTAACAGCTCCAAATAACAGTTTGATTTATGTTCCTATGTGCTATCTTATTTATACTATATGCCTATATTCTGTGTCCTACATTCATGTATACACCTATGTTTTATTCCTATATGCCAAAAAGATGCTCTACCTGGTTTATCAGGACTAGGAAAGAGTAACAGCTAAATTAATTGTGTTTTATTCAGAAAGATTCAGCAAGTTTAAAAGACATTCCTACTTTTCAAAAAAATTGTTTTCTCTGTACTTCTCTTAAGGAGCCTAAGGACAATATACCTGGTTCTCAGAAGATGAGAGGATGAAAATTCAAGGGGAAAGCTACTCTGTTGAGCATTAGAGGAAGGAAAGTAGGAACCTGAGATGTCAAGAATGACAAAAATATGTAGAGAGAAATTTGAGGGATTTGAGGAGTGTAAGACAAGCGGAGAACAGGGGAATGTTTGTAGTGACAACAGTGATGGGAAGACAGTGGGAATCAAAACAAGCTTCATGTCTTTCAACCTAACTTTGTGCTCAGAATAGCTTCAAATGAAGATTAAGTTGCTGTGCTTCACTGAGACTGATTGCTATATATAGACCCATATTTGTCCTAGTTCTGCAGCATCTATGCATTTTTTTTTCTTACATTAGAACAAACAAATTTTAGAACCTGAAAGCATTTGCTTTCAGAATGCATTTGACTTTTAAAAATGGTATTTTGATACTGAGCTACTTTCAATGATTTTTAGTGATTTGTAGTTTAGGTAGGTTTTAGGACATAAAGGTTTTAGACCATATAGTGTAAAAATTACAATTTCTAAAATACTTCCAAAAAGTCAGATTAATGATATCTTAATTTTTAGGAAGTATTTTTTTTTACATAAAGGATTGTGTTTCTTATTTTTACAGAGAGAGAGAGAGAGAGACTTTAATTTTATAATTTTACTTCAGGTTTTCATCTTGTGTCTAGAAATTACCATCACTGTTCAAAAAATTGAAGACTTTAAGGTATTTCTTTTATTCCTTAGTAAAAAAAACTTGACAAATACAAAAACTATCAATTTACTCAGTGTTCTAGCTTACAGGTCTCTTTTGAGATTCAAACTCATTTATGAAGTTATTTAACTGTATCACATATCAGTTTTTAATCAGAAATTTTCATCAATACAAAGAGCAAAGACTGAAAAAAATAGAAAAAGTGCATACATCTAAAGAAAAAATATTCAAGACAATCTAAAACAATATGTCTTGCCATGGGAAGAGAAATTTACTCTTGATAAAAGCATCTTAAAATCTACCATGACTTTTTCCCTGTGAGCTCCCACTTCCAACTAAGCCATGGAGTAAACTGTGATACCTTATTGTGATACCTTATTGTAACCCTTCTTTTCCTCTATGATTTAGGGATATTTATCACACTTGTGTTGTGGGGTTTTGTTTTGTTTTTTTTTTAGTTTGAGAATATTAATTCCCTGAGGACCAGGAAATGAGGCCTAGATTCCCAGATAGTGTAAAATGTTGGAAAGCCATTGACTCCAACAACACTTCTGTCTCAGTTGCACCACTAAAGACTAGTTCTCACGTTTTTTATTTGCTGCCTGACACACTGCTGTGTATGCACAGTGATAACATCACAACAATGACTGCCATTTAGAGTTCAGAGGATATAATAGTGTTCAAGGTGGGGAAAAAAAAAAAAAAAGAAATCTACACTGTGTAGTTACACCAATATTTCACTCAAGATAAAACCAGATTTTATTGAATGCATGAAAAACACAGTGAAAAGCATGCAGTAATTTAGACTTGATCTTCACCGATGTTTAGATGTGTGTCTTGACTAATTTTCCTAAAAGACTTCCCATTTAAAAATCTACTGTCAAAACATTTTATGATGTTCTGGACTTTCTGTTCTCTGTGAAAAATCTACAGAGATATACTCTAAAAAATACTAGACAATTTGCATTAAAATTATAGTTTCAAATTGCTTTTGCCTTTCCTTCTTTTTACAGCATTTTCAAGAACATCTACAGTTATTTAGTAATGTCAACAAAGTAATGTTGACAGTAAAAAAGGAAAAAAAAGCTCTGCAATCATTCCTTATAAAAGAGTTATGCTTTCACACTAGTTTTATAACAGTCTCCATAATAAAAAACCCACAGAAATATTACTGCAAGGATTTAAGGTTTTTTCAAAACAATTTCTAGGAATGGGTGCATTATGCCCACTTGGCATAATATGGGATAACAATAAAGCAGGGAAATGAGTATTTTTCCTTGAAAAATACTTTAATTCCAAAACCAAATCAAGAAATTCCATTTTTAACCTGATTGCACTATAAAAGGCAATCTCATAAATAAAATAACCTGTAAGATATGTTTTACATGTTAGACGTGTTTTACGTTGAATCTATGGTATGCAATATATGGTAAAAAACCCAAACTCTTAAAATAATAAAATAAAACGATAGAAGATGACCTTTTTATGCTCTCATATATTAATGAATTTTTAGTTATAATGCTAATACAAATAAAGGTCGTACAATGCTAAGATCCATAAAATGCCTTACTGTAACAGTCATATTTGAGGGATTTATATGATTAACATTACATAAAAGTGACCTTCCCTTTAATGTACTGGTATTACAATTCCCAGTGAGAATTACTTCACTTCAAGTGAAGTATCTTATTAAATCACAACATTTTAGAAGACACCCCCTAATTTGCTTCTTAATGTAATTTCTGAGAAATTGTAATGCAGTGACTTACAACAGCTCTAATGCTTCCTTTAAGCATCTATAGGTGACCTACCTATATAGTTTACCCTGAAAGCAAAAAAAAAGTTGCCCTCCTCCAGAAATTTGCATAGTAACAAGTGTTTTCTGTTTCTGTGCCACAGTAACCATAGCACAACAAATATTTTAAATAGCTTCAGCACTAAATTATACCATTCCATACCTGGAAGGATATAAAGTGAAAGACTCTTTTAAACATACAGCTATATAAGTGAATTTGTAATTTTTTCATCAAAATCAAAACCCCAGCAGAAGCAAAGTCCTAACTTTCTAAATCCTTTGGTCCTAAAATTGAGTTCTAATATTTATCAACCTATAATTTTATATTGTTTCTCAGCCATTACCAACAAAAAAGGAAGTCTGTGAAAATAAAGAATTTGAA
Organism: Antrostomus carolinensis; assembly: GCF_000700745.2. Lineage (NCBI taxonomy): Eukaryota > Metazoa > Chordata > Aves > Caprimulgiformes > Caprimulgidae > Antrostomus > Antrostomus carolinensis. The sequence continues at coordinate 99,334 of NW_010294964.1, forward strand.
TGAGAAGTAGACCTCAGAAAAAGAGAACGTCAAAAACACAAGCACGAACAAACAGACGCACAGCTATTCTTAGTTGTACTTCGGATACTTCTTGTTTTTCTCCCCTAAAAGTATATTTTCATTAACCTATTTCTCTACAGAGCAGAACAGGAATAATTCCAGAGCACAATTTACCTTCCCGAGTAAGCTATAAGAGGGTATGGACAGAAGGGAAGACAATTGTGTAGCTGCCTGGAATATAACACAGATTGCCTCTAGCAAAGGAACATAAGGAGCTAATTACCTTGAAGGTGCAAACTAATCAAGTTAGTGTGATAGCCTGCTCACGTTATTCACATGAATAGCCCAAATGACGTTATTGAAAATAGTGAGAAGTTGCTGATGAAATGGACAGTAACATTTAAAGGCATATGCCCAAAGAGGCCAGTCCTCAGTCCCAACTCCCACTCTATCTCTGTCTTACTGGTCCTAGTTCAGACATCCCATCTAACACTGCATCTGAGCTGAACCCTGCGTGTTATACAAAAAAAAAAAATATAAGAAATTGTTCCTTCCCCATATGTCTGAGGAAACCTGCTGCTTTTCCAGCTGTTCACCTATCCCAAAATGTAGCAACTATCTCCCTGTGCATAAAGCCTGAATAAACAAATGTGTATATCATGAGTATGAGTTCAGCTGGACTCAGCTGTTTTACACATGATGCAGTCTTTTGCACATGGGTGACTTATCTATTTGGGACTGAAAACTATCTTGAGCATCTCTCTGACAGGGGTGTCTCATGCTCAAATAGGTAAAAACATAATGCTTTGAAGAAAAGGAACATTTGTGGATATTGCCTGCTTTGGATGGGCAGCTCTGCATCAGTTCTTTGGAGATTAGGACTGTATTGCCTTCCTATTTTTATATATGCAGTAATATTGAAAGGTGAGACTTGCATAGGTTTGGATCAATGCGTAAAAGCCTTCATACTCATTTAGAGAGAAATAATACTGTTCATTTCCCAGAAATGGAACAACTCTGATTTTCCTCTCCAAGCTGTTTTACACTAATGTAACTCCCTTCAGAAAAGTGATTTACATCATCATAAAGAGGAACAGAGTCAATATCTACTGAGACAAATAAAAGAAACCTTAATGAGTCTCTTGTGTGTGATTTTTAAAATGTTAGGTAAATAATCCCAAGAAGAGTACAATTATCCACCACTAAATGCTGTTGCTACATCAGCCTTGGGAAGCTGGAGGAGGTTTGCACACCATCACAGCTGGGACAGACAAGTCTGACTGTTGCTTGCACTAATTTCCCTACAGAGTAAACACTTGGCCACCAAGCATAAAAGTCTTTTGCTCACTGGATAAATGAATTAAGATGAAATATATGGGAAGAGAAGCACCTTTGAACAATTAACTTCTTCCCAGCTGGCACACTTGAAAGGAGTAGGTACTCTCCTCTGCTGAAGATACTGACCTGGAACTTTTCATAATGGGTAAGAGAAGAAATAAATTGCCAGTTTCTCAGATGTCTATATGCACTGATCCTCCCTCCTACTTCTATTTAGTAAGATGAAATCCAGTATCATGAATGTTAGGTGTGTTTTTTTACTTTCTGTTTTGATTTTTTTTTTTTTAATATTCTCAAAAATTTAAAGGTGATCAACTAACATTGCAGCTAACTGGCATATAATCATATTTTGAATAAGACAACCTGTTCTGTATTTCATTTCTCCATCTGTAAAGAGGGAATTGCATTTCTTTAATTGTCCCTCAGGAAGGTTGTGAGTGAAGTTGAACAAAATGTTTCAGAATCTATAATCTATTGATTATATACAATCAACTGATTATATATTATCTTTTGACTATACATATCTTTCAATAATATACTATTCACCAAAAATATTTTATTGGAATTACTTGTGAATTTTTCTGATTTTGGATTAATTATTTCAGATAAAAAGTCATGTTTTAAAGATAAAGTAAAAATTAATTATTTGAAAACAGCTGCCTGAATGCTTTAACTTTTCACTTGAAAATTTCCCCTTGTTAAAAAAAAATTAGTTAAAGATGGTATAAACCTCACTCAAAATAAGTCAAACTTTCAATTATTGTCATATAAATATTTCAATCAAGTTATTTTTTTTTTCTGTTTTGCATTTTGGCTAATAAAGTAAAATCAATCAATTCTTTGCTCAGCTCTTCTTATGCAGGGGGGTTGGACTAGAAGACCTTGAAAGGTCCCTTCCAACCCAAACCAGTCTATGATTCTATGATAAACTTCATAAGTGTGAGAAGTCAGAAATACATAAGTAGAATGTAATTATTAACTGAAGCCAATGTGTATTCATTGTCTGAAAATAAGCAGTAAGGGTTTATTATGTAGTTTGGTGTGTATCCGACTCTAAATTTTCAAGGAAATTTTAGAGTTTATGTCAGAGATTTAATCACTTTTTCAGAGATAAGGTTGATTGGAGATAACCTTCAGCTGTTCCATATTTTCTTTAAACTTTGTCATTAGGTGAATGATATAAAGTCTGTCTATTCCTGAATACTTCCATCTTTATTATTCATTAAGGAAATGTGTACATACTTTGGAAAACAAACAAGTTGCCATTGAAATTTTTGTTGTTTGTAAAAAACTGATATATTTTAAATAAACATGTAAATAGTAAAGGAATAAATTCTAGTTTTTAAATGTGTTTTATTCAGAGCTATATTCTGTATACTTTGCAAATTTATTAAATTTAGGAGACATAGGAATAGTAACTGCATTCTTTCTTTCCTTTAAAAGAGGACAGACAGATTATTCTTCAAATGATAATCACATTTTCAGCTCTACTTTCATATACTGTCAGTTTTAAATTTTAGTGAGACACAAGGCACTTTTAAATGCCTTATATTTTCTTTATTGCCTGAAAACATCTGCTTCCTGATGGAGGAAAAAGTAGAAATGACACAGAAAAATCCTCATTTCTAATTTGGAACACCTCAGAAAAATGTGACAGCTGGGATTTATTGGCTAGAATATCCCATTGATTTCAGTGCATTCTGTGGGGCCATCTTGACACCTTCTGAAAGACCAGATTTGCTGTGACAACAATTATCTTATGATTGTGGTGGCAGGCATAGCCAGAGCCTGGTGGGATGCCACATGCTTGCACATATCTACTGTCTTCCACAAGCAGTTGGAAGCATTTTGCAGGTGAAGTACGTGGCAGGTCTGAGGCTGGAAAGCTGGTGGCTCACCATGGTGCTCAGTTCATGAGGTTTTCAGGCCAGCTAGACATTGGGGTTGTCAAGGTAGACAGTATGCCTCCACAGGCCAACTATGCATAAAGTACTAATTATTCAGGTTGAAGAACCATAAATTGGTTTTACTGATTAATTCCAGTTTAGACAAACATTGAAGAAAACCCTAATCTTTCTGCAATTTTCAGACTGTCCTTACTTTTGTATTTCTTTGGCAGTTTCTGTAATAGAAAGAGTTTGGTGTAATAATCCTGAGTGTATCTGTCAAATCTCAATCAGCACTTGAACCCATTTTCCAAAATCTACCGCATTTGATAGAGAAATAACAGGTCTGCCAAGTTCTTCAATTTTTTTTAAATGACTGCTGCTAGATATGAACAACCTATTAACATATCCACTGAGGGAGTGATTGGAGTGTGAATTAACCTCGAATTAGGCATGAGAAAATCCCTGCAGGAGAGAAAGATACATTACGAATGACCACCAAATAGAAAAAGTTTAAATTAGAGATTACAATTTAAGGTGTTAAAAAATCCAAACAAGAACATCAGTTCTTCCACTACTTCTGCTACTTTTGTTTGTGAAGTAGCTTTCAGAAACAGAAAATTTGTTCTTGCAATGAATTTTTTAAGTACTCTGTTCATAGTTAACAGTATGAAGTTTTCTGTAATTTTATCTATAAAAATATTTATAGAAATTATTATTAACTTTGCAGAGTTGCTAATTCATTATAGGAAAATACCTTTCTTAAAGTTGTAGTTTCAGTCTCAAAGAGATATATTGGTTCACATTCAAAAATTATGCCCACAACTATCAGGTACAGAACTATTACCTCTAACATGAAAGTGTAGAGAACTGATATTTGAAGAGCAGGACTAAATTAGATTATTAGACCAAAAGTTTAACATGAGTATGCATCGTTTAGTAGCTTAGTGCTTTTACTAATAAAGAAGTTACGCTTTTTAATGTATGTTTTATGGTACTAGTAAGCTAAAATTTGTTATTTTTAATTTATCATTTATTTGATTCACACTATTGTTAGCTTCCAGCATGTCAGGGAACATGCAAATCATCCAACAGGTGGTTTTGTTCTACAGTCCAAGTCCATATTTCTTTCTCATGTTAAAACATGGCATTGCATGTGCCTCAGCACAAAATTCTGATCAAAAGGCATTTTGCTGTAGACTCTGAGGGGATCATATTTTCCAGGAACTGGCACCTGTTTAATGATTGTAACAGAGAGACAGATTAGGGTATAAATTTGATTACTTATGGGAGAAAAAAAAAAGGAAAGAACTAACAGCAGATTAGTGATCAACAATACTCATTTCTTACAGAACTGTTTAACAGCTTTAGATGTCCATAGAGGTGTGTGTATTTTTATGAGTACCCGGAGCTGCTGCTTTGGTGTAGCTTTTACATCAGAGTTTTCAGAACAACACTTCAAGTTAGAACTAGAAGTGTCAATACCCTGGATGTCAGCTAGATATCACTGCAAGTGATCTTCAGGTCCATTTTGAGTCCATGTTGATATAATCAGAGGAATTATATTTTATTTCTTATTCCCACTGCAGTTTTGCCTGTATTCTTCTGCTAAAGTTCTACAAAACTCAGAAAGATCCCAAGAGGAGCTCTTTAACCAGAAATAATAAATGATAGAAGATTCACAAATCTACATTTATATATGAATCTCGATCACTCCACCAATAATACAGTTTACAATGAAATAGAGCTGGCTTCACTTTGCTTTAGCTCCTGCTAAAGCAGTTAACCTTATGGTGCTGAACCTTCTGAATATTATTGGAACAAAATATTTTCCATTTAGAATAGTCTGTCTTACTTTCTGTAAGTGACTATTACAATCTACTAGCCATTTATTTCAGCTTTATTTTACTTTCAGCTACAAATGAGCTGTTCACTTAAACTGACATAAATTTTCCGCACAGATTAAAGTGGAAGACATGAACCACTTACTGCAGAGAAATGTAATACTACAACTATGATTACATCAACTCTTCAGTCTCTAAAAAACCTTTTAATGTGCCAGATTTATTAAAAAGTTCACATGTTTATCAAAATACCAATCCACTAACACCAGTCACTGAGAGCAGAAAAAATTAGTTGTCTGGGAAGAAGTACATTTGGTTTGGATTCCACTGTACTTAACAGCAGAAGATATAGGATCATGTCTCAAAAGATGGACGTTCTTGGCATTCACTCCTTCTTTAGCTTTAGAAACACTGTATTCTACTGTGCCAAAGGAACTCTAATTTATTTCTCAAGCCAGAAATAAAGGACGAGAAAATACCTGGGCCTGGGAGTCCAAGCCTTATTCTTTGGATGACCAGAACCAGAGCATTAGGCAAATGCATACAGACTGTCACCATTCCATTGTGCTCTGATATTTTATAAGGAAAGAGAGATTCAATTATCCATGCTTAGAAGGGGTCATAGGCTTTTATACATCCATGTTACGGTTACCAGGCTATGAATTTCAATCCCATGCAGATGCCTGGTTCAGGATGGGAGTTAGGTTTTTCATTTCTAAATGTACTTGCATGTCTTAACTGCATGAACTACTGCCATGTTAGGTCTACTTGGATGAACTCTACACAAGAATGCAGGTCCACACAGCTCAGCATGGCACCATGCTTGCATCTGGTAAACAATGGTGGTGTGTTTCTGAAGATCAAAAATGTACTAAGTTAGCTGGGCTTGAAGTTCAGGTCAGATTAGTTATTTGCTTGTGTACCACTGAAGTAATTGTGCTGTTTTCCATCTAGAAACCTTTAGGTAATTCTAACATGTGGATTTGTGCACTGTGAGCATAAGAAACATGATTTACTGAGCTTAAGAAACATGATTTATTAACAAAACAAGACAATGTGTTCAAATTCAGGAAACCAAATTCCTTAAAATGTGGAGTTACAGAAAGGAACAGAGGGATTATGACAGAGGTTGTTTTTTGTCCTGGTTTTGCTTCTTAAAAGAACATTTGCATTGCAATACAAAACAAAGATAGACAGTATCAGTAATAGCTCTGCATTTTTCAGGACTCAAGAAAAGTCTTAGAATAATCTGTTCCATGCAGTAAACCCTTTTCATGGATCCAAGCCTTTTGAAATGGAAAGGCCTGCATTAAAATCCGGTTTCACATCATACTTAAAAGTAGTAATTTCCATGTTAAGGTAAAATACTGATACTATGCACAGTACAAAACAAATGAATGAGTAAAGGATTCTTGCTTCCACTGGTCTCTGATTCTTGCATTCTTATTCTTTTTTTCCAGAACACCGAAATAAAATTAAAACAATCTAGATTAAATCTACCATCTGTCCATTTTGCTTTCTCCAAACTATGCAAAACCATAGCCCCCGATGTCAACATAGAATTAACATAATTAGTTAGGCAAGCTGGGGTTTTTTGTGCAAAAATGTTCAAATTTATAAAGGCAATTATTGTAGTAAAGCATGCAGATTTACAATTTCATTCATGTTTTGTTCGTTGGCCCTCGGATTCTGCATGTTTCAGTGCTGAAGTTGTGTTTTATAATATAGAAGTATATTTTGTGCAAACATGATGAAAATGTCGGAGTCATTCTTTCCATAATCAGGTCCAGTCCCATGCTAGCCAATTTCATAATCTTTTTGCTTTGCATTATCTAGACTAATAAAGGCTTCACAGTAATTTAGAAATTAGATTGTATCGAAGTATAAATAGTTGCTAGGGTATACAGTTTTCATCTTCCTGTAGTTTCTAATTTTATATAAGCTTTCTTATGTCATTCCTCAGCTGTTATGGTAAAACCTACTAAATTCCTTCAGCTCTTTCAATTTCTGTAATCTCATATGCACCAATCTTTCAGAAGGGGAGTTGACTCTCTTGCTTTTGTTAAGAGTACCTATGGACTTTCACCAGGCCAGCTTGGTACTCAAGAAAGCATCAGACTTATCTAGACCTGTGCAACCTAGCTAATATGGAAAATAGTCCAACAAATTCTGCCTCTATTTTCACTGAAGGCATCTGTATCTCCTGTGATAAAAAAGGTAACTATACACATGATGCACAGTACAGTGTAGTTCTAGCCTTAGGCATTTTTTTAAACCTCCACTGTATTGTACATGCATATGCATCTGTGCAAACAATGGCTTATCACTAGATTACTCAGCTATCTGGGGCTGTAGTAGATTGCTTTGTTCCACAGGCAAACTACATTTTCTAAAAAGGTAAAGTAAGCAAAAGTGTATAAAAAGTAAAAAGAAAAAGGGTAAAGCTTGTCTGCTTGAAAGTAAATTTCTTAGGGCTAACCTGAAGATGTGGACTGACATGAAGACATGGTCAAGCATACAGATCAACATCCTGTAAAGAGACATGGAAAAATAGAAAACAACTGCCTTTCTTGACAGAGAATTTGCAAAATAATGAGCTACATTTATGTTATAAATGGTAGATAACTCAGTTAAAGTACTCTTGGACTGCTTAAATACTATGGAGATGGACATAGTAAAATATACATTAAAAAAATTCATAGACCTTCCTCCATCTTATTGAACACTGATAAATCCATGAAAACTAAGTAACTATTGCCTGCAAATATTTTTCAAAAAACAGTGGCACCTAAATATTACATAGATATTTAATATGAAAAGTTATGATGAGAAATTGTACCTCCCACAATCGTAGTGTATTTCTTCAGAACTTACATCTTATTTGGACTAAGTGAATAAGCATCTCTTTTCACAGGTTAATCTCTGAACACGATGCACAGACTCTAATATGGCAAAATGATTCTGTAAGACTTATAGAAATAATTCAAGGATATGTACAATATGAAAAAGAGAAACTGTTTTAATTAACTCTGAGCAATCTTCTGATGGGGAAAAAAACTTGTTAAATGGATTTTCAAACGTTAGCCCACAGTTTATTAGGTTTAATTTAACTAACCTTGTCATACAGGAGGCAATCTTAACCTACACAAAATTTTGTTCTACCACCTTTTGGGTACATAAAAGCCCACCTCCTTTGATTAATGCAGTTCTAATATTTTAAAGAAAGCTTTATGGACGTAGAGTTTCAGGAGTGCTTTAAACCAGCATTACCAATTGAAAGATGTGTTTAATCATCCCTTGATGCTTAAAGATTTAGAGTAGGTCATACAGTTATTATGATAGCTAAACTTTGATAATGGGAAATAGCCTAGATTTCAAAGAAAATAGGTGTGGACATACAATTTGTGAAGTTTTAAGAAAACTCCAAATAACAGTCAACCCTTTGATGATCTAGCTAACACAGAAAGTGATAGAAAAGACACTATAGTTGCTGTGAGAAATTGTGACAGTCTCTATCATTTAATCCTTTGAGTGCAATAATGCAAAGCTTTCATAATTACTATAATCAAAAGCAATTTATTTGCAATTATTGATTCTGAAATTAATTTTATTATTTTTTTTGTAGCTCCTTCCTAAAAATAACATTTGATAAGTGACTTTTTAAAAAAATTAATAATCATATAACGCTGCTAAAAAATAAAAGCAAAACAGTTTAACAAGGCTTTTACGAAGCAATCCTGGCTCTATCTGAAACAGCAGTTAAAGCTTAAATTCTCTAAGAAAACCAGTTACCTTAATCCAAAGGACATCAGAGGGAACTTCTTTTGTCTTTGTAGATCAGTGCCATTAAAACGTAAGTCCCACTAACATTTACTGAAATCTGCTCTTAAGGACTGGATTCGGGGATATGCCTGCACTGTCCATTTTCCTGTCCAGCTGTTATGGTTGTTCTCAAGATCGTGTTAGTATTGGTGTGTGAGTTCTCATTGCTCCCCTGATGCTGACCTCTCCCTGCCAGCGCAGAAGGGCAGGCAGCACTTTTACTGATCTTGCAGCATGGGGCAGTTAGAAAGGCTGCCTTCTCAGCAATGGTGATTGGCTTGGCTTCAGCATGTTCACCTTAAATCTCAGCAAGACTGCCTCACTGCAGCCTTATGCCCAATTTCCCGCCTTTTACCTGCATATCCTTTCCTCTCTGATTTTCAGGGTTTTGAGCTAAAGCTTAGATTTATCTTCCTGGAGCAGTTCTGTTCTGTCTAAGTAATTATCTAACGATCGACACAGAAGCTTGAACTTGGGCTGCCACTCCATAAGTCTGTCCTTCACTCTTTTTTATTTACACCAAGCAAGAAACTGCAGCTCATGGAGGCAAAGGCATCTGCCTCCTGCTTAGACCACCTTTGCTCAAGGCCCTGTTTCAATTCAGGTGAGGAGGGAGGAGCTCATGTCACCCACATTTCTTATGGACAATCCTCCCACTATAGGTTTTTAAATATAGGAAAGGATTCTTCCTCTAGATGCTAGGATGATGGCTGTGAGGAATACAACTCACGGTTGAAGACACTGAGAGGACAGAGGCATTACTGAGATGACTTGGCTACACACCTTTCCCCTCCACCATTCTCACTTGCATTTAACTACACCCAGCTGAAGCTGTTTTCCATGCCACAGGTTTCTTGTAGACTGAGGTCCTTCACTCTTGACTTGTGGTATTTGCTGGTCTCAGGACTTCATGGCACAGTAAGATGATAGTGAGGTCACATGGTACTGAGCAGAGCATGACAAATACACTTAAAAGTTAGTTACGTAATGCAGAACTGTGTACAGTACCTTTAAAAATCTAGACTGAAATATCTACATCATTCTCTGCAAGTAGATCCTACATTATATAATTTCCTTAGAAAACTCTAAACTGAGAGATTTGCCCAAACTAGTTCAAAACCTTGGCAGCAGGGAAAACTGTTCCCTGGTTTCACTCTCCTTCTAAAGGATGGACCCATGAACAGCCAATGACTGTTAACAAATACGATTCCGAAGAAATGCAAAGTTGTGAAGCTTACTTGCAAGGGCCTTATGCAATGGCCAAAGCATCAGGTAAGCTATCAGCCACGGGAGAAAATGTACAGACAGACTAATTCTAATGATTCTGCAGATTTACAGAGCACTGATGCAAGTTTGCTACTGTGGAAAAGAAAGCTGCCTCTGTCCCTCCCGGTTTTTCTCACCTTCATTCCTAACTGTTAAAAACCAAACAGTCCTCATGCCTCCAAACAAGAACTCCCAAAGTAGTCATGATTTCCTACCTGGAATTCCTGGCTAATTTGTCCCCAACTCTTAATTTACTTTTACTTAGTTTACCTTTAATGAGAAGAAAAAGTTGATATAAACTTTGTAATATAATCTGCTCTTGAGAATTTGCATTTTGTGTTAGAACATGGGACAGCTTGTTGTAAAAGAAACTGCGAAAATCCAAACAGGCCCATAAAGCAGAACTATATTCCAGAGGGCAAATTCGGTTTTTGAATTTAAGAGCAATGTTAGTTTAGAGCGTACCATTCCAGTTTGCCTCACTTCTGATGGACATTTTGGTTTTTGATCTGGCCTCTTTCCAAAATTTTTGTTCTGAGCATTTATGTAGCACTCCAAGGAGTCAAGGATAGAACACTTTTATAAATAAAAGATAAGTTTATATAATTACTAGGTAGAGAAAATAACTATTTCTAGGTTTAGTTTATTTCTTTTTGAATGCACGCAGAAGGCCTGTGTTTTCCCTTTCTACTTTCAGTCAATGGCCAAAGCCCTCTTTAGAATCTTGATATATGAACACATTCAAAATATTACATGGTGTAACAGTACTTATAGAAAGTGTTACCTCTCTGTATTTCCCCTTAGGTGGCCAGCTGGAAAGCCTTCTGGATTGTGTGGCTTTCTGTAAATGGCTTGATAAATTAAAAAAAATGAAGGGTTGGATGTTTTAGCTATAAAAATAAAGCCTTAAAGCATTAGATAAGACTGATGTTAGTCATTTTAGGGTTACAGTTTAAACAGCTAATTTTCTTATTTCTGTCATAAAATTCAGGTGCAGATGAAATGCTGAATAAGGAAGGCAGGTCTTCTACTCCTAGCACTAAAGAAAAAATAAAAGGATGATTTTTGAATAATTTTTATGAATTATTTCAGTTTTTTTCTTTTGTTCTATTGAAATCAGGCTTTTAAATCAAGTATCTTTCTTTACTCTAGCAAAACAAGTAAGTAAGATATAGAGGTACTCTTCATCTGTATTTTAATGATAAAATACTACAACACCAACCCACCATATGGCAGAGCACACCCACGTTCAAAGTTTATCTCTGGTTGAACATCAGTAAATGTTCATACTTTGCTATCCTGTAAAAATAGCTTCTTCTACGGGACATTCAAAAATGAACTGCTACGGACGTGACTGAGTTAATGGATAGCAATTCACACAGTCCTGACTACTAAAAAATTAGCAAGAAGTTACTTCAGCAGAAGATGTTTCAACGTTGACAAATTTAGTATTTTATGGATCCATGCAGTTTTCTCACACTTGAAAATTTCTTCCAAAGTACAATGAACTTGCTCCTCATATTTCCAGTTTGCAGTCTGCTCACTGCTTGTATAGTAAGGATGGCTATGTTTTGATGGCTTAAACATCACCTGTATCTCCTGTGTCTCTGGCCTTAATCCCTCTTCTTTGCTGTTCCTCTTCACAGAAAATGCTTGACTGTCACCCTGGGCAGTAATAAGTTCAAGCTGATTTCTGAAGTTTTAAATAATCACAAGGGAAGGATAGAAAGGGAGCCAAGAGGATGTGACAGAAAGTGTATCAGAAAGGTGGGAAAAAGTTGCAAGAATCTGGGTTAGGATTTTGCTTTAAGGGAGTTGAAGTATACAGTAGGATAGAAGGGATACTGAGGCACAAGGATGGGTTCCTAGTTTGAGAAGGTGGGGACCTCAGAAACAAGGTAAGTTTTTTGCTTTTACAGTAAAATCTAGACCCACCTCTAAATCTTTAAATAGCCACAGAAGGAATGAAGCAGTTAATGAAAGGGAAGAGGAAAGGATTTGAGGTTACTGCAACAAGGGAGTAGAAAGATGCAAAATGAGTAAAAAAAGGACCTTCAGGTACCTTGGGCTTTCTTCCAGACTGAGACCTGCCTTTTAATCTAGATCCAAATTCAAGGATCTGCCTTTAATCCACTTGTTGGACATTGAAGGTATGAGATTAGACATATATTTTTAGAATTAGGTAAGAAACAGGACACCCTGTGTGAGGCCAAAAGCCTGTTTGATGCTACACTTGATTAATGGGTAGGCTGGGCTGAATTCATTTTAAGATTAACTTTGTTTTATTTCTTTCCTGTGACATTATGTCAAGGTGAAAATGTATAGACTTATATTAATTTCTTTTGTTCTGGCACATTCTACATATTCAAGTTAATTTATAAATGGGTTGTTATAGTCTGGTTTGGCACATCATTTTATAGTGACTTTTGAAAGGTACTGGTTAGTGCAAATGCTGTTGAAACTATTTACAGAGCTGATATTTTAAAATCTCTTTTAAATAGCACAATCTGATGTAGCTACTATTATTATCATCATCATCATCATTATTATCCTGGCACTGAATAAGAAGGATGATCCTTACTTCAGCATAGCTTTGACTGAGGAGGATTTACAATGATTTAGACCAGCCCACAAGCCAGTCCTAACTTATTAGCCTTGCAACTACAAGTTCAGTCATTCTAGGAAAGATGACAATTAATAATTGTTTCTATTCTACCATCCATTTCCTGAAAACTCTCTGAAAAATCTGTCATCTTCTGAGGATAAATAATATGGATACAGAGCTTCATCTTTTGTCTCTTGATTTTTGTGTAGAAAATAACTTATTTGTAAAATGAGTTACAAATTTGGTATAATACAAAACACTAACAATCAACTTAGTTATATAAGGCACAACAATATGTAAGAAGGCAGGGGAGAAAAAAGTAATTTTTTTTTTCATTGAACTTTAGTTAGATGTGAGTCAAATATTTCGGTAGTTTAGCTGACCACAGAGAAAATAAGTTTTCTCCACTGAAAAAAAAAAAAAAAAAAAGAAAAAATGGTGTACATGTGTTGTAAACAACTTCAGCACTGACAGGACTCAAAATACAGAAAATCCCCATTTGCCAGTGAAACTACTCTCAATCAGGACAAGTTTCCAGCTGAAATTACATTTGAATTGACATCATTGCACTTCACTGAAAAAGTCTCTCTATATAAGCACAGTAAAATCTAAGGAAGGGTAACACACAAGAGCCACCCAACAGCCTCATTCCCTTGATTTCAAAGGAACTATAACAAAGTAAAATATCACTGGATCTTTGGGAAATCAGGTTACTGATGACTGTGCACATAGAACATTTGCTAAGAAAACTGCTTTAAATGTATGGAAATCTAAACATTTCTGTTGACATCCTATGTTGTTCACCTCTCTAGCTACATTTTTATAGGGAAATAAAGTATATGCTTTTGAGCTGAGCCCTGCCTATTAACAAATGGTGCTATCTCTGAAAATTAAGGGTCAACACAGAAAAAGAAGAGAAATAAGGTGGTGATGAAAAGAGAGATATAGAGAGACCATACTAGACGTACGTAGTAGAAAATATGGGTAAAAGATAGGAGGCAGAAGATGAGGAATGCATAAATGGAGTAAAGAATGGTGTGGATGAGCAAAGTATATTGCAGAGACTGCAGCATGGTACCAACTGTGAAAGCTGTGACTGAGATGAAATTCATAATGTCTCTAACAAGAACCTTACATTTCAGAGCAGAGATACCAAAATGTGTGATTTGCTTCCTTAAACTATATCAGCCAAGCAGACAAAATATTATACTTGAGTCAGTAAAGCTGTTATCTTGTTTTAAGAAGCTGTGTGAGACTCTTAGTGTCTGGGATCCTGGAGGCTAGTAAGTCAAATTATGTGCTTACAGTACAAAAACCCAAATATTTTTATTGACATTAATTAATATAAAGAAGAATTATGTTGTGTAGGATAACAAATTAAAAATAACTTGGGGAATTCCAGCATGCTGTCTATACGTACCTGAAGTCTTTGCATGCAGCACTAAATTGTAGCTGAGCAAAGAACTACATTTTACCAAATATTAGTGATTATCCACAGTAAAGTCAGTGCAGTAATATCGGGCCATGCATGAAAGAGCTGATACAAGGCTCAGTACAGCATCTTATATTTTATTTAATACCTACCACTTTTTTTTTTTTTTTCTCTTTTGGGATTTTTAGGTAAAGAAAAACAGAAATGCAAAAGTGTAAATTGAGCTGGCATCACAAAGCATGTACAGGTAAACCAGCAGAGAAAGGAAAACTAGGGAAAACATGGCCCTGCCACAGGATAGGGAAGCAGCAAAGAACCTGGAAAAGGCCAGTGCCTCAAGGCCTTCTTTGCCTTAGTCTTTACTGGTATGGTGAGACTTCAGGAATCCCAGGTCCCTGAGAATAGAGGGGAAGTCTGCAGCAAAGAAGACTTACTCACAGTGGAGGAGGTTCTGACCAGGCAATATTTAAAGAAAGTAAAATCCATAGAACCTCATTGCATGCACCCAGAAGTGCTGAGATGGCTAGCTGGTGTCATTGCAGGATCACTCGTAATCATCTTTGAAAGGTCATGGCAAATACTGGAGGTTTCTGAGGACTAGAAGACAGCAAATGTCACTCCTGTCTTTAGGAAGGGCAGGAATGAGGATTGGCAGAGCTACAGGTCAGTCAGCCTCACCTTCATCCCTGCAAAGGCGATGGAGTAAATAATCCAGAAAACCACTTCCAAACATATAAAGGACAAGAAGGTGATTGGGGGTTGTCAGTGTGGATTTGTGAAGCATTCCTGACTGACTGAAAGACGTGCTGTGAGATGACTGGCTTGGTGCATATAGGGAGAGGGGTTTGATGTTTGCCTTGATTTCACAGTGCTTACAGCACTGTATCCCATAAAATCCTTCTAGACAAAAAGATGAAGTATAGGATAGATAAGAGAATGGTGAGGTCATTTGAAAACTTGCTAAACCATTGGGCTCAAAAGGTTGTGGTCAGGAGCACAAAGTCCAGGTGGAGGCCAGTCACTAACGGTGTATTTCACTGGCTGATACTAGAGCAAATACATCTTCACTGATAACCTGGACCATGGGACAGAGTGCACCCTGGGCAAGTTTGTAGATGACACAAAACTGGAGAAACAAACACCTAGGAAGGAATAACAGTGTGTACAGGTACAGGCTGGGGATGACTGTCTGGGAAGCAACTTTGCAGAGAAGGCCCTGGAGGTCATAGTGGACCATGAGCCAAGAATGTGCTCTTGCACCAAGGAGGGCCAACAGCCTTTCCAGGGCTGCATCAGGAACAGCACCACACTACCTGCAGGTTGAGGGTGTGATGCTTTCCCTCTTCTCAGCACTGGGGAGGCCACATCTGGAGGGCTGGGTCCAGTTCTGGGCTCCCTGGTAGAAGAGGGACATGGACATACTGGAGCTAATCCAGTGAAAAGCCACAAAGATGATGAAGGGCTTGCAGCATGTGAGCTATGTGAAGAGGCTGAGAGAACTGGTATTGTTCAACCCGGAGAGGAGAAAGCTCAGGGGCATCTTATACATGTGTATAAATACTTGGTAGAGCTGGAAGTTAAGAGTATGGAGGCAGATTCTTCTGAGTGATGCCCAACTATGGGGCAAGAAGCAATGGGAAGAAATTGAAATAGAGAGGGTGTTCACCTATAATGAAGAACAGATCTAACATAGAATAACACATTTTCTCCTATATATAAATATTAAAATTATGAATGTATGTAATGATTAAACCTTGATCAACACCCCATGCTCAGTATCTTTGCCACTTCAGCTGTATGTTTCTGTTAAGTTAAAGTCCTGACATCTGTTTGTCAGGACTACAGATGACATTTAACTCTCCCATGGAACAGGCACTTCTCTGCTAGCAAGCTTTGGTTTGAGCTGGATATTTCAAAGGCTGAAAAGTCTTCCATTTGTTCTCTAATTGAGAGGAGAAATTGTTCTTTCTCAGTTGACTTCAGCAAGACTCAGATTGAATAATTATAAAAAAATAGCTAGCACTATGAACAAATTAAATGAACTATGGCATTTCTAAATGTCCTTGAAGCCAATTCAGAAGGTGATGTCATTCATATTAAGATTCTTCTATGTATTTGCAGGCAATAATGGTGGGACTTTAAAAGGAGGTTAGGTTTGAATTACAAAATTCCTCTTTATTATTTTCTTTGCCAGCTTTCTTTTTCCTTCTCTTCCATTTTTAGTGAGGAAACTGGACACGAATGTACTTCTTACCCTCACCCCTGCTGCTTTCAGCACAGCTGTTGCTTTGTTCATTATCATTTAACAGAACTAAGGAAATAAGGAAGAATGAGAGAACAGAAGATCGCATGAAAGGAAGAAGAAATCTTCATGCAGATAACTACAATTAAATCTGGGAGGAAAATAACTGATGAGGCAGGAATAGATGTGAGCATTCCTGTAAATCCCCCAAGAAATACTGGCAAATAACACTACAATTCTTGGAGGACTTTCCTGTGTATCTCTAAAAGGCAACATATGCTATCCAAACCTAGTAAAGTGAAGGGGTTTTTTGAAAGATTAAAAGATTTTTGTAAGATTGAAACAAAGCATTTTATCCTGAAAGGAAACTTCATAATGAAAGATTTAATGCCCACTAGACTAATCCACTTTAAAAAGCAAACAGAAAACCAAACAACTTTCCCCTGGTATCTTTTAGTTTTGTTAAACAGAGTTAGAAGAACTTTGACAGCAGTTCCAGGTCTGGAATACAACATATAGCTCTGATCTTGTACTGTCTGACAGTGCTAAGTTTAGCAGTTATATTGTTTGAGTTGGGGTTTTTTTTGTTTTTTTTTTTTACTGTCTATTTTCTAGAACACCCGAGAAAAAAAATTAGGAGGCCTGTCAAAGTATTAGGAAACAAACTTTCTGGTGCAGTGCTTTCTCTGTGTAGTGCCAATCTATTTTGCAGTATTAAGAGGAGAGGCAAAGGAGAGGGTCTTACTGAGTGAAATCCAATAAAAGTTTTTTAATCTTTAAAAGGTTATGCATTATGCCTCCACTTTCACATCTCAGAGTGAATAAAGTTTAGGACAGATTTTCAGTGAAGCATGTTCTTAAATGCCATGACACTTTTACAAGTAAATAATTGATAAACAAATCAAACATTTAAAGACCAGGTTTTGAGCCCTGCAGTGTGCCTGTATAGCGTTTGCAGTGGGTGGAACACACCCCACCTGTGTCTGTGGGGTCAGGGGAGGCAGACAGCTGCTCGTTCTGTGTCACCACTGCTGGTCTTTTCCAGTGAGTAGAAAGGGGCAAGGAGTGAAGAGAGACCACATCCAACCTCAAGCAAAAATCTCAAATTCAGCAGCTAGTACAGCTGTGGGCAGAGAATATTCTTGCTTGGTTAACTTTTTTTTTTTTTTTTTTAAACGGTTCCTTCTCACAAGCTTACATTGTAGGAAGAACTCAAAAAAACTGAAACAAGGAACTGCATTACACTCCATCTGCACCCTCCCTAGAGCCAGGATCAGACACTGGACCAGATGGGACAGGTGTTAGACACATCAGGTACTGTTGGAAGATGTTTAGATTCTTGGTGGATGAACATTGGGCAACCTTATACAAAGCAGAAACAGAACCAGTGACTCCAGTGAAAAGAACAGTGCAAACCACTTCCTGGATTGAGGGGGAAGCACAGATCAGAACTGAAATTTCCCAGTCTCTTTTTAAGGGACAATAACTCTAAGGCCATATAAAAATCCTTTATTTTCTAGGAGGAGTTTTAACTGCTTTGTCAACTTTCCTCATGGCAGAATCTAGCCCTAATTAGTGCTGCGTTAATGAGCCATTGCGAAAGATAGATTACTGTTCTCATTGAATAGTGATTTCATCATGCTGCACTGACACCTTTGATACCATGTATGGGTCCTGGAAATAATATTAAAAAGACAGCCACATAAAACACTTAAATGAATACTGAAATTACTTACTGGTGTGATACTGACTAAACAATACAGCAGATTTTAAACAAATCTGCTCTAATCACTCTTGGCGAAAAGGATCACCTCCCAAGTCCTGCAGTTTTATCTGCCTGGTCATGTTTCTAGGCAAGCAGTTTTTGACCTGAGGAAATATGACACTGGCTTACCACTTCAGATCAGGATTTGGGTGGGCTTTTCATTTATTTCTTTCCATACTCACTTTAAATCTGGTGAAAGAAATGTATTTCTTTTATTTTGGCTAATGGACTTTAATGAAAGTAGGATTGTGACTTGGCAAAGAAGCACGAGCTGGAATTTACAGGCATGGAAAAAAGCCTGGAGAGAGTGACTGGGGACAAATGAAGCATTGAGACAGGTGTTGGTGGCATAAAGAAGAGGAATGCAACAGGAAATAAGGTTAGAGATATAGCTTGGGGCAAAAATTTGAGGGTCTTTCAAGGCAAGGACATAGAGTCTAAACTCAAGGTGAGGTGTGTGAGTAAAATTAAATAGGACTAACTTTTTCTATGAACTCTCCAAATACACATTATAATAAATTTTGTACTTACATTTTTCAGAAGTGCAACTTAAATAGACAGAAGCTCAGTATTTTTGGTCAGGCAGATTCTGATATGCTCTCAAAGAAAAATAAACATCTCTTGACTGGCTTAACACAAAATAAAGTAGAAAAAAATATAAACAGATGTACTCTGGAAACTAAAACAAGCCAAGGAGAAGAGACTGCAAGTACAAAGTCCATGTTGTGGTTTCCAATTAATCATTCTCTCAAGGGGTGGAGACTTTGGAGCAATATACTCAGGGACAGTCATGTGCTCCAACACTCAGGACTTCGTCCCACTTTCCTTCAGGAACTGTGTCTTCTGTAAAATCCCAGAAAAGAGAATGAGGAGAGGTGTAAAGCAAGAAGCGGTATGAATGTTGAAACAAAAGTTTGCCAAACCCAGAAGAAAGCAGCTGCCGTGAACCTGCAGCTAAAACTAGTTTTCATGGAAATACATCTGTTCCTCTCTGAACTACACATAGCACTGATGGAAGATGATAAACTGCTGGAATCCTTATCATGTATTGAAACACTGGATTATGGTTTTACTGCCACTTCATAGGGTCACTTAGTAATGTATAGGACAGCTTTGCTATGTGATTAACAAATTTTGACAGATATTAGGTGATGTGTGGTTCCAACTTTGCCCTAACAGTAGTAGTCAGATGAAAATATCTGGCAATCTAAAGGAAAGTTAAACTTCACTTAAAATATTGATAGTTTCCTGAACAAGGTTCAAACCCGTAAGAATATGTTTGAATTATATATACAGTAAGTTACCAAAAGCTTGTAATAGCCTTAAAGAAAACTCAAAATTATGTCAGTAGCTGGGGAACAAAAGCAAGTTAAAAGTTTAGAGAAGACATCCTGGTGGACAACCAGCTCAATATGAGTGAACAGTGTGCTGCGGCAGCAAAGAAAGCCAACGGGATGCTGGGTTGCATCAACCAGGGCATCACCAGCAGAGATAAATAATAATCCCACTCTACTCAGCACTCGTCAGGCCACACCTGGACTACTGTGTTCAGTTTTGGTCCCCCCTATCAAACAAGATGTGGACAGGCTGGAGAGGGTGCAGAGAAGGGCCACAAAGATGATCAAAGGGAAGCCTGTCATATGAGGAAAGCCTGAGAGAACTGGGTTTGTACTGCCTTGAGAAAAGAAGGCTTAAGGGAGACCTCATCATCATTGTCCAGTACTTAAAGCGTGGCTACAGAGTAGATGGAGACTCCCTTTTTACAAGGAGTCACACTGAAAAGGTGGAAGGAAATAGGTACAAGCTACTCCTGGGGAGATTCTGATTGGACACAAGAAGAAAATTTTTCACAGTGAGAGTAATCAGCCATTGGAATAATCTCCCCAGGGAAGCGATGAGTTCCCCAACATTGGACAATTTTAAGATTCAGCTGGACAGGGTGCTGGGCCATCTTGTCTAGATTGTGCTTTTGCCAAGAAAGGTTGGACCAGATGATCCTTGAGGTCCTTTCCAACATGGTATTCTATGATTCTTCTAAGGAGGCTATCCACATTTAACATCCAATAATGTTAAAATGTTTGTATGTGTTCATGGTTATTTCTTGGTAGCATATAACTTCATATGAAAATGCCAGTTGTCAAAATTGGAACTTTCTGTATGGATATACTGGGTTTGCTTTGGCTTTCACTGGACTGGTTTATATCTAGAACTGAGTAAGTTACTTGAGAGCAGAAATCAGCCCAGAACACACAACTGCGTTACGTACCAGTGCAGTCACATTATATATGGAAAAAAGTGTTTTAAAGTCCTTGACCTAAAGCATGTAATTTGTTTGGACTCTCCTACATCATACAATTACACCAGAGAAGGAAATTCTACAGCCCTGCAGACAGAGTATTGATGTCAGAGACACAGGTTGTTGTCTCTGCTTTCTCTAAGACCTGGGGTCATGTTGCCTTTGAACACTTCCACTACTAGGCTACTGTATGGAAGGAGATGTGGCAGCAGAGGATATAAATAATTGTGATCAGCCCCTTCAGAATTTGCTTTCTGTATTGTATAACTAATTACATAAGAATCCCTGTTTTAACTAAGGCAGCTGGGACCTAGATATCAAAAATGGTCTTGAAATATTGACTCTAACCTGAAGAAACAAAGATCCAATTTTTTTTCTAGTTCCTACCTTTCTCCCTTCCCAGTCGCTATCTTTCAAATCATGGAGAGCTTTTTTGATGGTAAAAAATATCTCTCATATTTTTAATTCTGTTTGGGATATACTTGAGATTTCCATATACAGAAAGTCCACTTCAATATTTAGAATGAAGTCTTTGAATCAACAACAAAATTACACATTTTTATAATTTTCTTGCAACTTTGGATAACAGGATTTTTTTTACACGAAGTATTTGTTTGCCAAATCGCAGCCATTGTACAAGATAACAATAACTGACTTGTGTGAAGTTAGAAGTCTTGTGAAAGAGAAATGAATCAAACTTTAAGCTCTGATCACACAGGACATAATCTTTCCCACCAGAGCAGTCTTTCTTTCCTAATCACACTTTTCAAAATCACTGTTCTTCAGCAACTCTTTCCACTGTGAAATGCTGCCAGGGTTACAAAATAATGTAAATTCTTGACAGCATATTGTGATAGTAACACAGCAGCCCTATTTCTCAGACTAGTTAGACATAAACACAGGCATGTGTACACACACACACACATATATATATAGAAGGAGAGCCATAGGTATGTATATGTGTTTATGTACACAGATTTATACATACACACATGCAAAGACACAACATTTAAGGTAGAAAAAATGAACACTACTGCTCTTAGATGCTACCAAGTGCCCCAGCCTTGCTTCCTTTCAGCTGTAAATGCTTTACATATCTGCTTCTTCTGATCAGCAAACCAGCAGTACCTTTTCTGATTTAGATGTTATCAGCATGATACTTTGAGAAGGCATCCGGAACTGCATATTGCTTTGGAAAAGCCACAATCTGTAATTAGTGACGTCAATAATATTATTAAAATGCAATTACAGAAAGCACTTTAATAATAAAACACTAGGATGAATATTAGAGGTCTTTTTCAGTATCATAAGCACAGTGAAAAAGATTCATTTTATGAACTTTTTTTTTTTTTCGGTTTTGAGCCTGATTGATATAGTTCAAAGATTTTGTTTGTACCTGTGAAAATCATCTTAACCATAGTTTACAAATATAGTTTTATATCTCAGTAAATTCAGATGGCTTAAAGGATTGTTAAATCATAAAAAAGCCTTCATATTTGCCTTGGTTTCCATCCACCTTTACTAGGAAGCTGTCATATTAGAGAAAATCATCCTGCAAACTGCATTTACTAAAAATGGAGAAAGGTAAGGACCCAAGCCTAAGCACACCCACAAAGACCTTCATGGCAACTGAGGATGGACATGGAAATAAATAAATAAATATATGCAAGGAGATAAAATACTGAGACAGGATGAGTCATTTTGTATCAGTCAGTGCCAGCTCCATATTTGCATTGTGGAAGGTCAATTATCACACACTGAAATATAGCTGAAACTATAAACTCAGTTGCTCTGGGCACTTAACACTGTTTAGATCTGTACTTTAACACTTAATTTAATATTTTTCCTGAAGGGAAATGATTAATAATTGCATTCAGTGAAGCATACATTTTAAAAGATTGACCCTCACAAGCTGTTGTTTTTTTTAGGATTAGAAAAAAGTAGCTGTTTCCCCAGACACTATCCACTTACATGACATTTTTTACACTTCGCAAAGCTGCTGAATGCAACATGCTAAAGGCAAATTTTTAAAGATAACTAGAAGAATACTATGCAATTATGTTTTAGACCATTCAGCAACAGAGTGAAGTGCTATTTGATGTTGAGTCCGATATCGATAAAAGTTCAGACTCTCCTCCTATTGA
The DNA here is from genome assembly GCF_000700745.2 of Antrostomus carolinensis. Classification (NCBI taxonomy): domain Eukaryota; kingdom Metazoa; phylum Chordata; class Aves; order Caprimulgiformes; family Caprimulgidae; genus Antrostomus; species Antrostomus carolinensis. The sequence goes on from NW_010294964.1 coordinate 121,974, forward strand.
ATTCAGTGTCATGGCTCATCTACAGCTTAAGTGGAACCAGAAAGCAGGCGGGGAATTATGTCTGTTAATTCTACAGTTTGCATACTCAACTCCTGTATAACTCCTATAGATTAAAAAGCCAAGAGCAAGCCACTCCCTTATTTGAGTCTTCAAACCAGCACTCATAATTAATTAACATGTTGAGAAAATGTTGACCAGACCGAGAATGGTGCACAAAATCGACAGAGATATTTGTTAGAAACTGTCTTTAAGAATCATAGAATCATAGAATGGTTTGGGTTGGAAGGGACCTTAAAGATCATCTAGTTCCAACCCCCCTGCCATCAGCAGGGACACCTTCCACTAGACCAGGTTGCTCAAAGTCTCATCCAACCTGGCCTTCAACACTTCCAGGGAGGGGGCATCCACAGCTTCCTTGGGCAACCTGTTCTAGTGCCTGACCACCCTCACAGTGAAGAATTTCTTCCTAATATCTAATCTAAACCTACCCTCTTCCAGTTTAAACCCATTTCTCCTTGTTTTGTCATTAACTGCCCTTATGAAAAGTCCTTCCCCAGCTTTCTTGTAGGCCCCCTTCAGGTACTGGAAGGCCGCTATAAGATCTCCTTGGAGCCTTCTCTTCTCCAGGCTGAACAGCCCCAACTCTTTCAGCCTGTCTCTAACTACTTCTGCACAGAACAACACAGCAGTTGCTATATCATCATAATGTTCAAGAAAAAAATTGTCACGTTTCCATTGTATTTCAAGTGTGTATCTCATATCCTGCCAAGGCTGCTCACAGTCATGTTTGTTGTGTTTGTATATTTGTATGTGGATACAATGCACTGGGAAGTGCATTGAAAGCTTAGCCAACGGCCTTTTCTTGTTGGTCCACATTTGCAATAGCTAATCTTAACACTGTGTTAGGTGCAGGAGGCTCTCTTCTCCATGCCAATGCTTTGAGATTACAACAAAAAGAATACGCTGTTCAATCTACTATAAAAGCAAATATTCTTAAGCAAGTGACCTTTATGTACTCTGTCAAAAAATATTCTCAGTCTCAAATTTATAGAGGCACATATAATGTAATTATTAACATGTGCTCTCTGTAATTTGAGTATGTAGCTTGAATATGCAGTATAACTGAAAAGACTTTCCATCAGTACAGTGGTAAAATAAAAACTGAAATTTGCAGATGGAAATTCAATAGTAACATGCTTTTAAATAGAAGGGGAAGGTTATGGTCAGTCAATATAATTAAAAAACCCCACTATTTATTTTACTGCTACTAAATGAAATGTGATGTATGCAGACAGATGTTGCACAGCATATTGCATGTCATTTCACACATTCTCTGCAGTAAATTAGGCTTCATAGTTTGAAGTATTTACAATGAAAATGAAATGAAAAAAATTGCTCAAGAAATACAATTTACATTTCCAGTGTATAATTATCACCAGATTTAATGACACAGTCCTTCCACACAGTATTCTTTTAGTTCCTTAAAATAAAGCCTAATTCTCTGATGCTTGACACATGTTTGAAATGAGAACAACATTTTACAGTTTTGCACTTAGCGGCTGGGCTTATCTCATCAACTTCTCTCCTTCTGCACCAACCAGGTAACACAGAAGAGCGAAAAACATCTCACCAGCAGGAAATACTCTGTGTGATAGATTCTCTAACAGTTGGAGAGCTGGTAAAGCTGTTTCCTACCCCTTCTCTCCTATATCTTCCTACTTTCCCTGGGGTTAAGAAGACAGCAGACGAGCCAGGAGGAACAAGCTCACTCTTTTACACACCCTGCTTTACTCAACAAGTAAATGTGCCCATTTCCCAGCGAATAGAGATTAATGTCTCTTTCTGTCAATGCCTACATATTTATTTTACACAATTCAGAATTTGAGGAAACTTCAGTGGGACTTTAGAAATACTGCAAAGAAGTGGAATTTGGTCTCTGCTTACTTCACATCATGATACACTAATCAATGAAGTGACCTTCGTTAGCATTCTGATGCCTGAGGATAACAGCAGGCACTAAGACGACTATTTCCAGCACCATTAATTTTCATGAATATTTTTACAGAGATCTTGCAAGGATGCTCCTTGGCTTTGTGCATCATGGCTATTTCTGATTCAGTGCTCCACCTAAACAGTGCCAAACTACTAAAAAATGTGTGCCAAGGGGGCTTCTGCTGTTCTGCAAGTATTACAACTTCTGAACTCAACTGTCAGTGCCTTGCCTATAGTGCCCAAGTTTCAATCCTCTGCTTATGTCAGAAGCACTCAGATTTTTTTTGTTGTTTTGTATTAACATTTAACTGTTTCTATGAGTAATCTTTTTATTGAAATAGCTCTAAATTTTGAATGTGTACACACTGTCAGGTTACAGCAAAGTGGTGGATGACACTTGGTTCTCTGAAGACCTTGATTTGCTTCAGTTAAGAAAGAAAAGAAAATATTATCTAAAATACCCTAGAGAACTCCAAATCATCATTCTCTCCAAATACTAACTCCCATTAACTCCTTTTAGTAAAACTGATCAAGAGAATAGAACACTTGACTTTCTTTTCCATGATGCAGTCAGACACAGATATGTACTTATTACATAAAAGGTCCTAGGTAAGTAAAGTATGAGATCATAATAAGAGAATTTCCTTTAAAATCATGATCTGTCAAAGGTTTATTCCTGAAATAATTCTACTGGAAGAACTCTTCAAAATCAACACACAGAATAACCAAATGGTCTGGTCTTAAATACAGCTTTTACAGCTATTTTACTCTCCTTCTGACAAGCTTGTCAAACAACATTTCATCCTATCCATCTTCTTTAAGAGGTACAATATTGATCCTTCCCAGTGTGCCAATTAATCTTTCCAAAAATTTCAGAGAGGAAATGTAGTTATATTTATCTCTAAATCAATATTCAGTTTTCTAGTTACAGTAATCAGTTTTGGTTCAGTTCATGCAATTTTAGATGGTTCTAAACTTACACAGAAGAGAATTTGAGGCTCCAAATAGAGAATCAAGTACTCATCTGGTGTGTACAGAGGAACATGGACATAAGGTGTTTTGTAACAGGAGGAGAGATTAAGACACTAAGACAAAATAAAACATAAGAAACAGCTTGTTAACTGTAACTGAAGTAAAGGCTTGTAGATTTCAAGTGGTATTGCGCACAATAAAATTCTAGGGTATGTATATATATTTAACACCCACTATAAACAAGATATTTTCAAGATAAAAGTAATTTTATTCCTTTATTTAATATATTCTCAGAAGTAATGCATTTGTATATTTGCCAAAATTTAATACTCAAAGGATGTGAAGTATTTTGTAAAAGCCTTAAATACAATGTAGTTACTGATCATGACCTGTATGAGTTGACATTTAAGAACAGAATCCTAAAAATACTTATCAAATTTTTATGTTCTCTTTTCTTATTTAAAGGTATGTTGTCAACTTTCATAACACTTAATGACTCTCATCATGGACATGAATTGAAATTTAGGCTAACACCTGAAGTTGAGTCTTTACCATGTTGTTGAATTTCACTTGCTGTACAAATAAGGCCTGTCAGAAACCATTCATTATATTTGTGTGTTCTTTAGTCTCATGTTTTTCCTCTCTCAATAATATTGGGCAGAAGTAGTGTTTTAGCTGTCCACTTGCATGACTCTTCATTATATTAACTGGTCTTACATAATGATTCAATGCAACATCTAGCATTTTTCAAAGGTGTTTGCTTTTAGAAGAAACAAGACTTGAGTCTACACCTTTGATGGATTTACATCCTTCACATCCATATATTAAAATAACAAAAAAAAAACATCTGGGCTGTAAATTTCAGAATTTGGTCTGTAAATAGTAGATTTTCAAATGCCTAATTTTATTTTAAGATGATGAATGTAACTATTATGTTTCCAGTAGATATTCTTTTCCTTCCAAAACTCCACTACTGGTTTGAATGCTACTGTCAAAACATGCAAACTGCTTCACTACTTGTATTCCTCTGATTTCTGAAGCAATGCAGGTTGCAAACTAACCAAGCTCTGACTAGACACTCTGAGCTAATTGCTTCTTCCACTTTCTTTGGATGTGTGATTGGATTTTCTGATGTTGTTAAAGAATGACATCCTTCAGTCCCCTTTAGCCACCTTTCCACATCCTGAAGACAGCACTGAAGACTTGTACAAACCCCAAGGGGTCTATCTCTCTCCTCAGCCTCTGTGGAGAAATCCCTATGTCCAAATCTGTGCTCAAATGACATAGAACGGGATTCAGCGTAGAACGAGCAGGAGAATGAGGAGGAAGGCCTCCTTCCTCTATTCTGTTCCATCCTGATCCAAAATGAGGTGGTCTAGATGTTCACTCTCTTCCTCACAGTACGTCAGAGGTACATCCACTCTCTTTGCTTACCTACCAGTTATCTTTAGAAGAGCTCTAACATCATCCAGAACTAGACCTTATAGTGGGCTGTGAATGAACCTTGCGATGACTCTTTCGTATCCAACTACTTCCCCCCCCCGCCCCCATAATGAAGCCAAGAGCAATGACAAGTAGAAGAAGAGAATACAGATGTGTTTGCTGCTAGTAGCAAAGGTTATGCCAGCAGACAACCCTCCTACCTGCCTGTGATAGTCTCACTGAGCTAGCCCTTGGCTAGCAGCCAACACAGCCGTTTAAACACTCCTCCCCACCCCCAGGGAATAGGGGAGAGGATTGAGAGGCAAGGATAAGGAGACTCACAGGTTGAGATAAGAACAATTTCATAATAGAAAAAAAAAAGAAACTTAAAGTAATACTAATATTAAAATAGTAGTGTTAATGATAACAGTAACAAAATGTGCAAATGAGTGACACCCAGTGCAACTGCTCACCACCCGCCGACCAAGCCCGGCCCGTTCCCAGATAACGGGAAGGAGGAGCGACAATCCCGAACCAAAACTGCAAGCCCAGAAGAGCGGGAGCCTGAGCGAAAGCCAGAGAGAGCAAGAGAGGAAGAGACCCTCACTAATATACTGGACATGATGTGATATGATATGGAAGATCCCACTGGCACACCCAAAAGCTGATTTAGCTTATTAATTTAAATATTCCTCACCCCCTTGGATCTTGCACTTGTAGACTAACAGAACATGAAGTCCTTCACTTCCAGCGACAAAAATGCAAACACTGGAATGTTATCAGTGTTTCTCTCATAACAAATCCCATGCTGAAAGCAAAATACAGCACTATTCTAGCTACTAAAAAGAAACCCAGCTCTGTTCCAGCTAAAAAACAGGACACTGCCACAGGACATTCTAGGCATAGGCCTGCAGAGATCACTTTGAACAAGAGAAGTCACTACCTGCTTTCCAGTCAGGCTTCCTTTGTGGCAGGTGTCATTCAAACAGCAACACAGTAGAGAAAATATATTTAAACTCCTAACTGTAAAACTTCAAAGAATTGCTAGAGGTGTTGAAAACACATGGTTTCTGAAGCTGGTTTTATTTTGCTTCTCTTTAGTGGGGCAAAGAAGTATGAATTGGTTTCTTACTCTAGTGTCTGTTCAGCTTGAAGAGTGGGAAAAGAAGTGATACGTTTCATGTAGTTTTCTCAACTTTAAATTTGCAAGAGTATATCCCTCTGAATTAGCCAAAAATAATCCCAGTGAATTGACGTAAAGCCTCAGCATGATCCTTCATGAACCTGAAAGCTGTGCATACTGCCCTTATTCTGCCCAGGGTTTGTGTACACACACATGCTCCTATTGTTCTTTTATGAGCCTAGGACAGAATACCAGATTGGGATGTCTCTAGTTCTTCCTAGGCTATTTCCTGTAATATTTCCTGTAAATTAAGCAACATTCTCTTTTGGTACTTGCAAATTATCACCTTGAAAAGAGAACATACTAGTCATAAACGTTTATGTGTTTTTTTGGTTTGGTTTGGTTTTTTTACAAAGAGACACTAATTTTCATTCTCTATGTGCAAACTCTTCTGCTGGTAAAACCTGGGTAATACATGACCCTACTGTGAAGGTAAAATTGAGAACTCGGGATGATATGTGTCAGTTACAGCTTCTTCTCAGGTGTGTAGGGGATTATCACCTCTTTTTTATTTCTGTTAGACGGTAATCTATGTTTTTACTTAAAGCTTCAGCACAATGAAAGTGCCTGTCTGGGTGGTAATTTATAGAAAGTGCCAAACTGGCACTCAGAAACTTCCTCGTACATGTCTTTTCCTAATTCCAGACTTCTAAGACTCATGTTTTGGATTATGTGAATGGACACATACAGTTATATCAGATTTCAAGAGAGGTATATACTCAGTGTGTGTGGTGGTAAGAAGCAGCCTGGGGATATTGCCTAAACAGTGTTGAGAGGAAGGAAGAGGAGGAGCCAAGGAAAAGAAATTTCTGTTGGAATTCACAGCGACAAAGCCCTGTATTCTTTGTATTTATCTAGCACTTGTCATCCAAGAACAGCAGAGCCTTCAGTCTTTGATAGAAAGAGAAAAAAACCTTCAAGACCTTACTGCTACAAACCTTTAGCTGAAGGAGAATTAAGCCCATGAGTGTTGGCAGTAACAGGGCCTAAATTTGCAAATGATCAAAGGCAAATGATCAAAGCAAATGAGCAATATCTCAAAGAGGTTGGGATAGTGCCTTCCCACACATCTCTCTAAATTATTATTAAACAATGTCTTTGCAATCTGGAAGGTATATTTCCCATGGAAAAGATATACTCTGAGAAAAGCATATTTTGACAAAATATGGCAAAAACCTCTGCCAGGTTGAAGGAATGGCAACAAATATCTACTATACTTAAAAATGCAGTCCTAAAAATATGACATGTAAAAAAAGTACAAGTCTGTAAGGTGTGTGAGATTAATTTAAATTCATTTGTTATAGTCACAGTGAGATGACTAATGAACAGATTTTCCTTTTTTCTTATGATTTCTGAAAGTTACAGTCCATAACCCGTTACGCTACCCAGCCTGATTAATACCTTCCCGCAGTGAGCAAAATAAGCAAGGCCTGGTTAAATTTTGCTAGTATAAAGTTGATTTGACATGCTATTGGCAGTGCAAATAAATGCTTGCTTGACAACAAAACATGTCCTGTCAAAAAAACCAAAAGAAGACACCTAACAATATAACAACAGGAAGAGGTGAAAAATAAGTCCTTGCAAATTGTGTTAATCACATTAAGTATTTAAACAAATGTCTTTCAAAATGTTACACCTTTACAAAAGGGTCTCTTGGGTCTATTTATAACTTAAGAGGGAGATTCTTATTTAAGCATAAAAATCTTGAATTAAAAATGAAAAGTAGTAATTGAAAATATAAGTGTGAAGGGGATGATAAATTCACAACTTAAGTACATTAGGGGCTCTCTGCATCAACAGCACCTTGTGTATGCATTCAAGGTATATTTTAATAAGAACTATTGCACAGTTTGTCATCTTATTTCTTAATCAGTGCCTTTCCTCTTGAGGGTTATAGCTCTTTTCTCTTCATTATTGTCATTAAAGCATGTGCTTTTTAATGACAAGTACCTAGTAAAAATTACAGTAGAAGGTTTCTTGTGTGCTTTCAACTGAGAACTGCATAACCTTTGTAGCAATATACTTAGAATTTTAGTCTCTTCCAGTCTATACTACGAATGTAAAGCTTTTCTCAAGTCTGTGGCCATAAAATAACACAGCTGCTTTAATGACATGCCTTAGAACTTTTGTCAATCTTGAGAATCTGTTTCAACATCTGAGCTGGTAGGACAGAGAGCTAAGCCTCCAAATGATAAATAAAACAATAGCGCCAAATCCCCATTTCCCTTAACTAGAAGAGTATTCTAATTCTCAACAAGGACTTTGATTTATGGAGACTGAAAAGATTCCTCATCAGATTTGGAGAAAGTTGTAAGGAGGAGGAAGACATTTTTACACTTGATAACAATTCAGATATACTAGAAAAAGAATAAAATAACTATCAGAAATGGTAAATGCATTCATAGGTTTACAAATAGAACCGGAAGATATATTCTCATATTAGAATTCTCTTTATATTGGGTTTCTGTAACAAGGTGTTGGTAGCAGAGGGTCTACAGGGGTGGCTCTGTGAGAAGCTGCCAGAAGCTTCCCCTGTGTCCAACAGAGCCAATGCCAGCCGGCTCCAAGATGAACATGCCACTAGCGAAGTCTGAGCCCATCAGCAATGGTGGCAGCACCTCTGTGATGACATAGTTAAGAAGGAGAAAAAGTTGCTGCACAACAGTAACTACAGTCAGAGAGAGGAGTGAGAATATGTGAGAGAAACAACTCTGCAGACACCAAGGTCAGTGAAGAAGGAGGGGGGAGAGGTGCTCCAGGAGACAGAGTGGAGATTCCCCTTCAGCCTGTGGTGAAGACCATGGTGAGGCAGGCTGTCCCCCTGCAGCCCACGGAGGTCCATGGTGGAGCAGATATCCACCTGCAGCCCATAGAGGACCACACGCCGGAGCAGGTGGATGCCTAAAGGAGAGTGTGACCCCATGGGAAGCCTGCACTGGAGCATGCTCCTGGCAGGACCTGTGGCACCATGGAGAGAGGAGCCCACACCGGAGCAGGCTTGGCAGGACTTGTGACCCTGTGGAAGGGACCCACGTTGGAGCAGTTCATTAAGAACTGCAGCTTGTGGGAAGTACCCATGTTGTAGGAGTTCATGGAGAAATGTCTCCTGTGGGAGGGTTCCCATGCTGGAGCAGGGGAAGTGTGAGAAGTCCTCCCCCTGAGGAGGAAAGAAAAGCAGAGACAAGGTTTGATGAACTGACCACAACTCCCATTCTCCTCCTGCACTGCTGGAGGAGAGGAAGTAGAGAAAGCGTGAGTACAGAGGACCCCGGGAAGAAGGGAGGGGAGGGGGGGAGAATTGGTTTTATTTCTAATCACTCTACTCTGATTTGATTAGTAATAAACTAATTTCCCCAAGTTAAGTCTGTTTTGCTAGTGATGATAATTAGTGAATGATCTCTCCCTATCTCAACCCACGAGCCTTTCATTATATTTTCTCTCCTATGTCCAACTGAGGAGGGGGAGTGGCAAAGCGGCATTGGTAGGCACCGGGCGTCCAGCCAGGATCAAGCCACCACAGTATTATAAAGACATTCACTTATACACTGAACATGCTTTTTCTGAAATACAACATTTGCATCTTATGATTCTGATCTTGCAATCCTCCTCCTGCCATGTAAACTCAGTGGACTCTGAGATTAAAAGATTCATCAAAATTACAAGTATGCTAGGGTTAAAGTGCAAATCATGTTAACAAATGAATATCTATTTCAGATATAAATGTAAGCATACATACATTTATATATTTATGTGTATAGATATACACATACAAGCAAATATGGAATAGATATGTGGATGTACATTCTCGTAAAATCAAATTGCTTTGATGTTGTAGAGTAGGCAAAGAAGAATGTCTGGTTAAATGCTTATAAAAATAATTTAATTTTACTTTCATCTATTATATTTTCTTGAAAGGAGAGGACTGAATGTGAAATGCTAGGAAAGTCTCAGCATCAAATATGATACAATATATTTAATTTTGTTACAGTATGAAATAATAGTTTAAGAACTATAGTAACACAATAATAGTTAAGAACTCCACTAGCAGAATCAGTAACATATTTTAAATGAGAAATATTCGAATCTAGATTATACTTTCTGTTTATATTCAATGTATATAAACATGCTGTAATGTATTCAAATTCGTTTTTGTCTGCTAATACATTGCATGTGAATCTTGTTATGCTACCAGAATTTCCCTGAAGGAAATTAAGTAGTAGTTCTTGATGATTCTAAATTCATACTCTGTGTTTCAAAAAAACTTTCTAAACCACCAAACTTTAAAATCTTGTTAATTAAGTATGTTTATAGATGTCAAGTTACCAGCAGTAAATTGGCTTTTGTACTGGAAAAACAAACAAACAAAGAAAGGAGGAATTAATTTAGCTTTAAAGGGATTACTTGTGCCAGTGAAGCAACATGTAGAAGTTTTAAATGGGAAGGAGGAATCCAGTATATAACCCAGAAGCCATTTATGACAGCTAATAACTAACCAGTATTGGTTCATAAAACAGTGATAATTAAACATATGTGGACCAAATGCTGGAAACCCAAGTTTTTTAAAAAGTCTTGCCTTTTAAATGTTAATGTGGTCTTAGGAACAGGTACAACATGATGCCTACAGATGATGTTAACTGTAGAACTCCAAATGAATGATATCTTAACAGAGAGAAATATAATTTCTCACACCCTTTCTTTACCCTAAAACAAGGAAAAATGGTTTATGATGTAATCCTAATTCCATTTTCATTTAGAAGCTGAGTCCTGTATCCACCATTAATCTCTCCATTAATCACTGAATCCTTAGCACTCATCATTTATTCTAGGCATATGTAAGTTAGGAGCCAACCCTTTTATCATCTCACTTCATTCAGAAGAGAGGGAGGACTACTATTAATCCCAAGCACCTGGGGATCATCTCCACTGATTTTGGAAAAAGTGTAAGACAATTACTCAAATTGGACACATCAGTTAAATTTCCAACATTAGGTAAGATGAATTTGAGTCTGACTCATTCAGTTTAAGACAGTGTGGAGTTTGTCTCTACCCATGATCAGTAGCAGGAATAGAGGGTTTAGGAGAACGGATTTCCTGCTGTTTCAGAGAGGGACATTTGCCACTAAACAAACAAAAAGCCAAGAAAACCCCCCTTTTAGTACTCTTAATAGTAATAAAACAGGGATACGTGCATACTGTTTGTACTGTCCACATACAGAATAATCTTCAGTACATTAGTAGTAAATGCCATTTCTCATGTGTTCTTCAGCTAGAATCAAGCAGTATTCTGGGGCTCTATGCTGTTAAATTATGGAAAGAGGTAGAACTGAAGCACTGACATATCTGACCCCTAGATTTAGAAATATAAACTGAAAGTTATTAGTCTCTCTAAAATTAAAGGCTCTTTCTGCCTTCAGTATATATTTATGACTTTTTGGCTAGCTATAAAAAACAAGACTCATCTGCATCAGAAGTGAAACATCAAATAAAGGTACTTAGGTAAATGGAGACACAATCCAAGTGGCTCCTTTGATGCATTTTGTAGTGTTTAGAAATGAAAAGAGCTAGTGGTCAACTAAAATGCTGGGTTTTCTCATAGTGTTGCTCTTCTAAAGTTTGCAGATTTTTCTTTTATGAATTATTCATGAATTTATAGAACCAGTGACTGAACTATGATACAAATTCCAATGATTTGTGTGGCTCAGCTAGTCTTTTCATATAATAAAAAAAATCATCTTTCATCATATATACCTCTGAACATCATTGCTTTTATCTTTACCATTATTTTAGAATATTATCTTTGGGAACCTTACCCACTCCTGTAAGTGGATGCAAGTCCTGTTAACTTCAGTGACAGCTGCAGCTGTTTACACCTGGGTTGATTTGGGCAGTTTAGGCAGGGCTAACAGCACTAGCTGACATTAAATTTCCCTGACATTTCTGATTATAAAGATTTTGTGTTCAGTTTCTTATGCTTTGCCAACTCAGACATCAGTATTTTTCTACAATCAGAATCTCCTCAGACTTCAGCTTTCAGTTCTGGGCTCAGCTGTACGCCTTTGCAACTTTAATCAGCCTGGCTTTCCAGTGCCTTGACTTAGGTTTAGTGTTTTTGTAATGGATTTCAGTATTGGATGCCCATTATCCATGTAACTGTGTTGTTTTATAGCATGCATGGATCAAGATAGGTAAAGTGTAGTCTAAAACTGGCAGTAGTGCGATTTAACACTTTTTTAAAAGGGTAAAGTCTTCTAAAGGTTTCTTCATGATTTGCATTAGCACAGGTGGAGTCAGTAGCTGCAAGTCTACAGGACAAAGAAGCTCACAGAATAAAAAGTATCACAAAGGAGTGATGATTAGATCTGGAGTATGGCAGTTAGAAAAATAAGCCAGAAAAAGCAAAATAGTTGTGTTAATGAAACAGCAATTTGTTGAGCTGAAGTGTTTCACTGGAGATATCTCAGATTTTACAAATTTTTGCCAATTCCAAAGCAAGACAGTCATGTGATTTACACCTAAACTTCAGTTAGAAGCTCCCTGGGCCAAAGATTCTTGTGTTTCTACAGTATATGGCCATTGGAATGACCTACGAAGACAAGCTAGTGCCTTCAGAGAACATGTCTAGACTCTCAGGACCCTGCCAAATGCTGGAGTTCCAGGCAAATGTTTTCCAATAAACTGTCATTCCTAGCAGTGATGGGTCTGTTGAGTGTTTCTAAGAAAGATACCTTACACTTCAGAAAACACAAAAGGCTTGATTAATTTTGGATATGAAGAAATTCACAAAAGTGGAAACTCATCAGACAAACTGGATATGATTTTTCCTATATCAGTTTAGTTCATGAAAGAAAGAAAACATCTATTAAAGATTTGAGAGAATTGTTTTAATCACTTTGGAGTGGCTACCACTCATTATTGATATATTTGCTGACCTTCAGTCTTCTATCTTGGAAGACTTTACAAAATTATCATCGTCAAATATATTATATATCATATCTTATTGCATAAATGAACAGCTTGCTTTCATCTAAAGATAAGTGGGCATGGGAATTTCAAAGACGACACAAACACAAGATGTGCATTTCAAAACAAACAAAGAAAAATAGACTACACCTCCTACTCAAAGCTGCAACTGACATGGTAAAATGGGTAAAAACAGATATTCCTGCACAGTGAACACAGATGTTCAAGGCTCAGAAAAGAGAACAGACACATGTTGAAAGCAATCTACAAACAACAGACAAATGAAAAAATATATGACTTCCTCTAAGAGATATCACAGAATCACAAAATGGTAGGGGTTGGAAGGTACCTCTGGAGACCATCTAGTCCAACCCCCCTGCCACTGCAGGTTCACCGAGAGCAAGCTGAACAGGACTGCATTCAGGTGGGTTTTGAATATCTCCAGGGATGGAGACTCCACAACCTCTCTGGTCAGCCTGTTCCAGTGCTCTGTCACCCTCAAAGTAAAGAATTTTTTCCTCATGTTTAAGCAGAACCTCTGTGTTCCAGCTTGTGCCCATTGCCCCTTGTCCTATTGCTGACCACCACTGAAAAGAGTCTGGCCCCGTCCTCTTGACACCTGCCGTTCAGATATTTATAAATAATAGGCTAAACAGACCCAGCTCTCTCAGTCTTTAATCATAAGAAAGATTCTCCAACCCTGTAATAATCTTTGTAGCCCTCTGCTAGACTCTCTCCAGAAGTTCCCTACCTCTCTTGAACTGGGGAGCCCAGAACTGGACACAATACTCCAGATGTGGCCTCACCAGGGCAGAGTAGAGGGGGAGGAGAACCTCCCTTGACCTGCTGGCCACACTCTTTTTAATGCATCCCAGGATACCATTGGCCTTCTTGGTCACAAGGGCACATTGTTGGCTCATGGTCAACTGGTCATGCACCAGTACTCCCAGGTCCTTCTCTTCAAGGGCTGCTTTCCAGCAGGTCAACTCCCAACCTGGGGGGTACTGGTGCCTGGGGTTATTCCCCCTGCCTAGGTGCAGCACCCTACACGTGCCCTGTCATTATTGTTTAGAAATATTTTTAAGAAGTTTTGGACATATTAAGTGCTTTCATTAATAAGCTACTCAAAAGTTTAGACAAAATCACCCATTTACCTGTTCTTGATAAATAGCTTTGTAAAATGAAATTACGTCAAAATCTTTCATATTTTTCTTAGCCTCAGTCAGTCAGATTGCTCAAACTTTAGTATCCTCAGCAGTCCACCCTTGAAAACATAAACCTCATTTGTGGATAAAAAAAAAGAACGATTTCTTTATCCACTTGCATAGAAATAGCGTACTAAACAGCAATTAAAGCAATATTCTTCATAAAAACATGCCTTATTTGCAGTGTTTGATCATGTGGAGTAGTGCTTGAGTGACTTGCTCCAGAGGTACTGATGTTACCCATACAGCTATATGGAAAAGTGGTACTTTGTAAGCTTTGTAGAAAAGAGAGTTGTGCTTCTGAGTTGGAGAAAAGAAGTAGTTGAGCCTATTCCATAAATAAAACAGACAGAAAAAATCCCACTTCCATTTCCTATTCCATTAAAATTTACACACACTTAAAAAAAACCCCAAACAACCAAAACCCAAAACATTGTTGTCAAAATCTGTTTTCTCGGGAATGTTTTACTTCATTTATTTTGGCTGAATTATGGGTATTATGCAAAGTACTCATGTAAGGTGATACCTGTGGAGTCCTTAATACAAAGTGCTGAGAACCCCTGAGGGCTATTGAAGTCAACAAATCTTAAGGCTTAAAAATGAACTGCAAATGGAACATAAAATTTGGCCCTTGTATGTTAGTCTTTTCCAAGAACTAAAAACCACTTTTCTGCATTTCAGAGAATGTAGGGGTAAGGGGGAACCATCTTTAGACTCCTTTAATAAGCAATGAGTGTAAAAGATCAAACAGTGTCCTGTAGGGTGATGACAGGGTCTGGTTTTTGCGGCTGAAGTAAAATCTTGAGAAAGACGGTGCTGTATTGGGTTTGCGTGGAAAGGTTTTGGTAGC